>NC_137775.1:115708997-115804983 GCF_963455305.1 Plecotus auritus | reverse complement strand
TAGATTGAGAAGTCAAAGAAAAGGTTAATCTTTTTTTAATTAGCCAAAAAAAAAAAAAGGAGATTCAGGACCATTGTCCACAACATGATTTTTAATTAGAATACAGGTTTCTGTTTAATTTTCAGACAAAGAGAAAACTTGATTACTTGATTATCCCATTTCCTTGATTATTTCAACTTAGCAAAGGGGTCAGACTAGATCCTCTCTAGGAAATTTTGTGTCATTCATATAGAATGGAGGAAGAACTTTCTAAAGTATTTGTTGCTTGAACTGTGTACCCCAACGACACTGACAGATAGTTAATTGAGTGACAGCTGAATAGGCAAGTGCACAGGCTCTGGAGACAGACTGTTTGAATCCATTCACTGTATAACCTTGGACAACTAACTTCTATGAGCCTCTATTTTTTTCATTTGAAATATGCATGTGATTATAGTACATACTTCACTTGTTGTGATGATTACTCTGAGGATTGCATGAGTTAATGCATGCAAGGCAGTAAGACCAGTGCTTGGCACACAGTAGGCCAATAAATGTTTTCTGTTATTATTGCTTGTTCATACACTCAACACTTTTGGAGCATCTACTATGTTCTAGATATTGTACAGAGTACTAAAGTCACAAAAATGAAAAAAAAAAGTGTCAGTGCAATCTCAGACTAGTGGAGGATGCAGACAAACAAACCACAGTTTAAACTCAATGTCAAAAGGTCAATGGGGCTCCAAAAGGGGAATGCTTAAGGAGGCTAGGGGAGGCATGTGGGCTCTACCAATCAATCAATCATGGTCCTTTCCTCACAGTGCATTCACAGTACTGAGGGGCAGCATGAGGAAGAACTTGAGTTTCAGCAGGGGCAGCGCAGCAAAATACTTGTATGGAACAATTCCTTTGGCCTCAGTTGCTTTCTTATTTGTAAAATGATAGTGTTGAACCAGTCATATACTGGAGCCCTCTGGCACTGGCGCATGACAGCCTATTGTGTGCATCTCTTCCCAACTCACATTCAGTAACCTCATTTTAGCAGCTTGAAATTGGGAATGGGGGAGTATTTACACCATAGAAATAGGCCAGCACTACAAATCAGGGCTTTTTTCCTCCGCTGGAGGGACAGTTATTAAATATTTACAAGCATACTCCTGGGTTGAACTTATGAATTCCGAAGTATTTTCCAACTCTAATAATTTTCAACTCTGAGATGGTTTTCTACAATTACATTTTATACCACTGCCATTTTATTTGTCATATATTGCTTTCTTTCCTCCATTTCTATAATCTGCCAGATCAAGCTGTGTGAGCAATTTTAGTATTTATATTGGTAGTGATTCCAGAAATACTTTCACTTTTCATACACTTTTATCTTGATATATTTATTCCTGTGATGTGCCTGGATAAGGCTTTCAATATAGAATGTCTCTTTTTACTGTTTGTTTTTTCTTTCTTTCTGTCTGAAATAGTGCTGGCCATTTAACCAACTATGAGTTCTTTACCAAAATGGAAATGTAAAGATGATTCAAACAGACTGACCAATTTATTCTCTCAAAATGTTGTGCACATACATAGTAGATGAAACTGAATCATACATAAATCATTTCTTTATTTCTTTTCAGTTGGTAGTTAAGATAATTTTACTGGCAAAACATTTCCTAGGAGGGATCATCTCAATGGCACCTTGGTCATTAATCTACTGGTATTTAAGAGTATTTCAGCTCAGCCTAAACTTAAGATCAGCTACTCAATTCCGTCTGCCATCTATCAGCTTCTAGTTTTCTCATGAAACCAGCTTACTTTTGTCTTTTCACCCCTTAGAAATCTATCAGTACATTTAATTTTCTAAGAATTTATTGAGTAGCTATCTGAGCCTATCTTCACTACTATTGTCGTCATCGTTGTTCTCATCATTATCAACAAAATCTTGTCAGAAAGCATAAATGTGTATTGTATTCAAGTACTGATTCCTTAGTAAAAACCACAAGTATTATGAATACATTTTGTAAGAGAGACACTTCCCCATCTTTGACATAGGTAACTTTGCTTTCTTTATGAATTAATTTTCTTATAAATCACCTATACATATAAAGAGGTAATATGCTAATTTGTCCATGACGGTGTCCCCGTAACGACCAATTTGCATATTGATGCGCCACGCAGCAGGGGGCAGGCGGCTGGAGCCAAGTTCCAGGGGGTCTGAGGACAATGCCTGCAGGAGCCCGGACTGCAAAGAAGGAAGAGGAAGCAGCCATGTGGAACTCTTCCAATCTCCCTGCATGGATACCCTACCCCAACCCCTGCACCCCCGGGGGGACAGGGAGGCTGACCAGACAGGGAGAAGACCCAGCCTTGGGGGTGGCTGCAGCCTGCACCTCTGACTCCCGATCTTTTTCCCACCCACTCCCGCCAGGGGCGCCCACAACAATAGCACGCTGGCGACCACCCATCAGCACCCCCAAGGCACCCGAGGCCCGCCGCTACCGGGCCCCCTCTGCTGGGGCTGGGAATGCCTCTCCTCCCTACAACTCCAGACCGGGGTGGAGGCAGGCCTGAGAGGCCCTCCAGGGTCAGACCCTTCCCTCCCCCGCTTCCTCCCACAGCAGCAGCGCCGTTTCTGCAGTGGAAGCACGCTGAACCTCGCTGCGGGCATGGCTAAACCTGCCCTCCTAGCCCGCCTGGCTCCATGCGGGCCCGGCCTCCACCCTGCTCCAGTAGATTGGAGCCCAACTCTGAGCAGGTACAGCTGAGAAACAGCCATGTACAATTTAAAGAATGGTGCCAAGTGGGAAGGTTTGACAGTTACTCCTCCTTCGGCCTTGCCACCTCCCTAGCACCCCCCTAACGCCCTGCCCCCCCCCCCCCCCGCCAGTGCCTCCAGGGACGACCACCGCTACAGGGCTGCTGGCCAGAGCCCGCCCCTCTGAGGCCTGTGGAACCCTCTGCAAAGCTTCCATAGCTACAGTCCCAGGAAACAATCATGCCCTCCTCCCCTAATCAGCACCTGCCACCTGCAAGGGTACCCGTGGGCTTAAAAATAACAATCCCTTCCCGTTTAGACATCACTTACTTGATGAAACATTTCTAGGTTTATTAGCTCAGAACCTCCTCATGACAACCCAGTGAGGTAGGCAGAGAAGAGATTACAGTTCCCATGGTATATGCGTATGTATTCAGAAATGAAGCTCAGAGAGGAAAAGTGTCAAGCCCAGTGGTTCCCAAGGTACAGCACATGCCCCATAGCGGGGGCAATTTGATTTTAAGAGGGGGCAATTCGAGAATGAGTTAACAGTGAATTTTTTGCATTTTTTATGATTCTAAGGGGCCTCATCTACAGCATATCCTACATAATAAAAGGATAATATGCAAATGACCAAATGGTAGAATGACCGGTCACTATGATGCGCACTGACCACCAGGGGTCAGACACTCAACGCAGGAGCTGCCCCCTGGTGGTCAATGTGCTCCCACAGGGGGAGCGCTGCTCAGCCAGAAGCCGGGCTCATAGCTGGCGAGCACAGTGGCAGCGGTGGGAGCCTCTCCCACCTCCGTGGCAATGCTAAGGATGTCTGACTGACGGCTTAGGCCCACTAAGCCGTCAGTCGGACATCCCCCCAGGGCTCCCAGACTGCGAGAGGGCACAGGCCAGGCTGAGGGACACCCCCCCCCGGCCCCAAGTGCACGAATTTCGTGCACCGGGCCTCTAGTATTTCATAAAAACACAGATGGTGTCTTATAGTTTATAAAATATTATCAATTACATCATCTCTTCTAATCTGCATGATCTCTTTGAAGGTAAACATTATTCCCATGTTTTTAGATGATAAAACTGAGATTCAAAGAAAACAGAATATTATCCAAAATGTGATAAACATGTAATTTAGTTCTGAATGTATTTCTAATTTTTTTAAAGTATGGTTCTTATTTAAATTGTTTTAAATTATTAGGAAATTAAATTTCTTGGAAAATGTTTTTATTCAAAAGGCATATTTTAGTAAACATTTGTCTGCCACTGTCTCTACTACTGGCAATTCTTTTGAAAACTCTCCCTTCACAATCTAATGGGGCTTACCACCCTCACCACAAGATGAGCTTGCAAACCAGGCTGGCCTTTCTATTCCTTTGACCCACAGCTTGATCAGGGGTGAGCACATGACCAAAGCAAAGCCAATCAGAATCTTTTTTGGGATTCAGTACAGATACGGTGAGAGGGCCTCTCTCCTTCAAAGATCACACACACTAAAGATGATATTAGCCTGGAGTGCCTTATAGCCATCTTTGTCACCATGTGGAAAGAGCCTGCCTCAGCATGACACTGACCCAAGAAGCAGAAGATCCTAGATATGTAGAAAGTCTCGTGATGTTATTGCTTGAGCATCTGTATCCACCATGTCTTAAGCTAATAGAAAACAGTAAAATTTTTTCACCCTCTTTTCTTTATTTTTCTTTTTTCATCAGCAGTTCTATTATGATTCTTTTACTCTATGCTCTGAAAAAAGTCCTGACTAAACAATGTCCACTCAAAGATACTATAAATTTGTGAATTCACACAAAAAGTGCATAAGCAACTTTATGTAAAGTATTCAAGTAATTAGAAAAATATGGTTTCTTTATTTACTTTAAAAGATTACTTTAAATATTTCACTTTGCATTTGGAAACATCTATTAGTTAAAATTTCTGAGGTGGTATAATAGTTTTTTCTGCTATATAACTTCAAATTCTTCTACAATATTTACTTAACATAATCTCAAGATAGAAATAATGTATCAAAGTGAAATCAAGATATAAAATTTTGAAAACATTTCAATCCTGCTTTTAAATGTATAAAAGGGTTTTATGATGGTGGAAACCTACTGAGGCCTCATATTAAGGAAATTAAAGTCATAAAAACAGTCATGACTAAATCTGCAGGATGACTCGCCAGAGTTAAATCCTAAGGCAATTTCTTAGCCCTCTCTTTCTATATATAGTAGAGGCCTAGTGCACAGATTCGTGCACTGGTGGGGTCCCTCGGCCTGGCCTGTGCCCTCTCGCAATCCGGGACCCCTTGGGGTATGTTGGAGAGCTAGTTTTGGCCCAATCCCCGCAGGCCAGGCCAAGGGACCCCACTGGTGCATGAATCCATGCACCAGGCTTCTAATGTGCATATAAGATCTTTGGTTAATCTCTCTCTGCCTTCCCTCCTCCCCCCTTCCCTCTGAGATTCATCAGTCTGTTCCATGTTTCCATGCCTGTGCATTGAGCATCTGCCCCCTGGTGGTCATTGCACATCATAGCTACCAGATAGTCGGCTGGTCAGGCGGTTGCTTAGGCTTTTATATATATAAATTATGACCATTCACTTTAAAAAGTAGACCCCCCCCTTGCCTGGCCAGTGTGGCTCAGTGGTTGAGTACTGACCTATGAACCAGGAGGTCATGGTTCGATTCCCGATCAGGGTACATGCACGGGTTGCAGGCCTGAGCCCCGGTGTGGGGCGTGCAGGAGGCAGCCGATCAATGATTAGCTCTCATCAATGATGTTTCTATCTCTCCCTCTCCATTCCTCTCTGAAATCAATAAAAACATATTAAAAAACCACAACGGAGGGCCACCCCCCCAAAAAAAAATAACAATGAAGGTGGAGAGCTGAGAAAATGGCAGTTGAGAAGATTTTTCTTGCACCTCCTCCCAGGGCCAGACTGGAAATAAAGCTAACGTGGGGAACATACACCTGGAATTACCAACTGAGGAGGAGACTATATCAAGGAAGGACAGAAAACCCCTGGAGACCAGTAGGAAGGGTGAGGTCAAGAGAAGTGCATTCTGGAGTGGTAGGCTGAGAGTGAAGAGGGATCTCTCAGCTATTGGAGGATCTCTCAGAAGACAGAGGCCCAGTACCCAGTCTGGGCTCCACAGCCCAGAACACCAGAGCCGAGACCTGTAGCCCATGTAACATCCAGCCCTGAAAGGCGGCAAGGCTGCTGGCTGCCTCGGAGCCTGGAGTTGGTAGACCAGAGCCCATCAGAGAAAAGACCTCAGTTTCTGTTTTTTGTTATTGTTGTTTTTAAACCCAGAGCACAGAAGTTTTATCTGCAGCTACACACCTGAGGGTTTGTTACAGGGACGGAGGCGTGGACTTGAGGTGCCTAAGGAGAGGCTGGGGTGGAAAGCATTGCAGGGAGACGTGGAAAAGAAGCAGCCAGCAGTCCTGCATTTGGTTGTAGGCCCCCAACTGAAATGGCCATTTTTCCTGAGAGGAGCTAGCTGCTCCAATAGCCCAGCACAGGAAAAGAAAAAAAAAAAAAAGAACAAGCCCTAGGTAATACAGCCTGCCCCACGCCCATGAGCCCTGCCTGCCACACCCTGCATCTTGACCTTTTCAGAGGAAACAAAACCAGAGGCCAGGCTTATAGGTTTGAACAGTCAGGGAGCTTCAGTAACTGGACTGGGGGAGGTGCCATCCACCCCACTATCCCAGGAACCTGACTAGTGCTTTCCCCACAGGGGAGAGCTGATAGAAACTCCAGGTTTCCAGTCGATCCCACTGGACTGCATACAAGGATCTCTGCCCAGCTGAGGGCAGAGTAATATTTTGGGCCACTCACAGAGGAGTAGCTTTGGGACAGGGAAACACACCCACCACATTCCCTGAGATCTGAACAGGCTGGGAGACCCTGGATTCTGCCTAAAGCCCTTTCAGAAGCAGACTTTTGAGTGATTAAGATTGACAGCTGCCTGGAAAGTGAAGCGGGCAGAGGCGGAGCCCAGGGAACCTAGGGAAGCTTAATGACCCAGCAGTCCTGGGCCCATGCTACTAACAAACCTGCTAGAGAGGGCAGCTGGCCCACACGTGCAGCCAAGTCCTGTGGAGACAGACACAAACTGTGGATTGCTTGGAGCTTCAAGTAGTTTGCTGAGAACCAAAGGAAGACAATTTCTGACAGTGGTTAGCCCCTAAGCACCTCCCAGGAAGCCCAGGATTGACAGACAGAACAGTCAGCCACAGTCATCAGAAAAGCAGGATCCAAAGGAGGCTCCCAAGAGGCATTAAACTCAGCTGAGACGAACCCGACTTCATGTTTTTTCTCCTAGTTTTCTCTTCCCTTTCTTTTTGCTTTTTAATATATCTTCTTTATCTACCTGTTTTATTGACTTGGTGTTTTTTTTTTTAATCTCTATTGTTTCAGTCATAGATCCAATTTTTCTCTTCCCCTTTCCTACTCAATCTTCGTCTTTTTCTTCTGCTTTCTCGTCTTTTTTCCTTTCCTTATTTTGGGTGTATCTATTTTGTCCTCTATTTTTCCTCTTAATTTGTTTCTTTCTCTTTTATTTTAAACTATTTTCCTCCCCCTATTCCCCTATTCTTTACTCTTATTTTCTTTCTTTTGACTCTTCCCCTTCATATTCCTCCCCTTTTTTCTTTCTTCTTTTGTTTTCTCCTTGTATTTTTTTCTTTCTTTTCCTCTATCATTCTTGCTCTTTTTTCACTTTCCTAATTCTCTGATGTTGCTTTTGTTGTTGTTGTAGGGGTTTTGTGTATGTTTTTGTTTTATTTCTTTTCTTTCATGTTTGTGGTGTTGTATTTTGTACTGTTCTGTCAGTACCTTCACAACAGCTCACACAATGTGGTCAGCATTGAGCCTCATAGTCAGTCAGCCTGAGGGAAGATTCCATCCACAAATGGGAAAACAACATTCAAGACCCAGTTACAACAGAACTCAAATTACTCAAGCAAGGGGCTCAGGATATCTAGCAGACTGTATAACTGGGTCTCATGAAACACCTACTACCACCTGACAAAGTCTGGAAGGCATAGCACTTTGATCAATACATAGAAACAAGTACAAAGGGATGACAAAAATGGAGAGACAAAGAAACAAACCCCAATGAAAGAAAAGAAGGAATTGCCAGAAAAGGAATTAAATTAAATGGAAGTTAGCAATTTGTCAGATAAAGAGTTCAAAGTAATGGTTATAAGGGTGCTCAAACAACGTAGTAAGAATGACAAGCAACTTAATGAGAATTATAAGGAGCTAAAGGAGAACTAAGAAAACATGAATAAGAATCAAGAGGAAATGAAGAATGACATAGCTGAAATAAAGAACACCCTGAAAGGATTCAACGGTAGGCTAGAAGAAGCTGATCAATGAGTTAGAAGACAAGGTAGAAAAAAACACACCCATTCAGAGCAGCAATTGGAAAAAAAATTAAAAAGCAGGAGGAGAGTCTAAGCGAGATTTGAGACAACATGAAATGTAACATTTGCATTATAGGGGTACCAGAAGGAGAAGAATAGAAGCAAGGAATAGAGAACCTGTTTGAAAAAATAATGGCAGAAAATTTCCCTAACCTGGTAAAGGAAAAAGTTGCTCAAGTTCAGGAAGCATGGGGAGTTCCAATCAAGATGAACCCCAAAAGACTCAAACCTAGGCACATCATAATTAAAATGGCAAACATTAAGGACAAAGAAAGAATCTTAAAGGCTGCAAAAGAGAGACAGAAAGTTATTTATAAGGGACCTCCCATTAGATTGTCAGCTGATTTCTCAATAGAAACACTTCAGGCCAAAAGGGAGTGGCATGAAGTATACAAGGTAATGAAAACCAAGGAACTGAACCCAAGACTACTCTATCCAGCAAGGCTATCATTCAAATTTGAAGGTGAAATAAAGAGCTTTGCAGACAAAAAAAAGGCTAAAAAAGTTTATTATCACCAAACCAGCACTACATGAAATGCTAAAGGGACTGCTATAAGAAAAAAAATAGAGAGAAAGAGAACATAAGCATAAAAAATAAGAATGGCAACAAATAAGTACCTATCAATAATAACCTTAAATGTAAATGGCTTAAAAATGCTCCAATCAAAAGACATAGGATAGCTGAATGGATAAGAAAACAGGACCCATGTATATGCTGTCTACAAGAGACTCACTTCAGAAAAAAAGAATAACACAGAATGAAAGCGAAGGGATGGAAACAATTTTTCCCAACAAATGAAAATGGAAATGAAAAAATAGCTATGGTAGCAATACTCATATTTGACAAAACAGACATCAAAGTCAAGGCCATAACAAGAGACAATGAAGGCCATTTCATAGTATTGAAGGAATTGATACAACAAGAGTATATAACTCTGATAAACATATATGTACACAATACAGGAGCATCCAAATATATATATATAAATTCTGAAGCATTTTAAGGGAGAGATGGACAGCAATAAGATCATAGTAGGGGACTTTAACACCCCACTGACATCACTGGATAGATTTTCTAGACAAAAAAATCAATAAGGAAACAGAGATCCTAAATGACACACTAAATCAGATTAAATTAATTGACATTTACAGAACATTTCACCATAAAGCTACAGAATATACATTCTTCTCAAGTGCATATGGATCATTCTCAAAGATAGATCATACATTAGGACACAAACTAAGTCCCTACTAGTTCAAGAAGATTAAAATCATATCAAACATCTTCTTAGATCACAATGGCATGAAATTAGAAATCAACTACAATAAAAAATATTTAAACACATGGAGGCTAAATAGCATGTTCTGAAATAATGAATGGGTTACCAAAGAAATCAAGGAAGAAATAAAAACCTTCCTGGAAACAAAAGAAAATGAACCCACAACAACCCAAAATCTATGCGAGAGAGTAAAAACAGTTCTGAGAGGGAAGTTCATAGCATTACAGGCCTACCTCAAAAAATGAGAAAAAATTCTAATAAATGATCTAACCATAAAAATCAATGAATTAGAGAGAGAACAACAAGAAAAGCTCAGAATAAGTAGAAGGAAGGAAATAATAAAGATCAGAGCAGAAATAAATGACATAGAAACTAAAAAAAAAACCAAAATAATACAAAAGATTAGTGTATCCAAGAGCTGGTTCTTTGATAAGTAAACAAGATTGATGAACTATTAGCCAGACTCATCAAGAAACAAAGAGAGAGGACTCAAATAAACAAAATCAGAAATGTAAAAGGTAAAGTTAAAAACTGATCCCACTGAAATACAAAGGATGGTAAAAAAGTCTGAACAACTATATTCCAATAATCTGGACAACCTGGACAAAAAGGACATATTCCTAGAAAAATATAATCTTCCAAAACGTGATCAGGAAGAATAAGAAAACCTGAATAGGCCTATAACTACTGATGAAATTGAAACAGTAATCTTTCCTAAGAATGGAGAAACATATAAATTGACTGTACCTCCACTACGCCCACAGCCAATCAGAGTGAGTATGCAAATTAACCCAATAAAGATGGAGGTTAATTTGCATACATACCTGGGTCCTGGGAACCTCCTCGGCACCCAGGTCACTCCCAGCCAGCCATCCCATGGAGGCTTTAGGCTTGGGGGACGGGGAGCCAAGCATGCCATCGGAGGGGCGGGGGGAGGGGGGTGCCCGCTTCCCAAGCCTACAGCCTGGGCCGGAGGCTTTAGGCTTGGGAAGGGGCCGAGCCTGCCATCGGAGGGGCGGGAGGTGCCCGCTTCGCAAGCCTACAGCCTGGGGTGGAGGCTTTAGGCTTGGGAAGGGGCCAAGCCTGGAATCGGAGGGAAGGGGGAAAAATCAATGGAAACATATCCTCAGGTGAGGATAAAAAGAAAAATAAAGAAAGAAATGTCATATCTTATGAAAGGCACATCTTGAAAATGCCTAAAGAAAGTTGTCATTTTTTCATGGTGAAGGGACTGGAGTCCATGTTGATGAAAATACCTTGGTGGCTGCGATGACTGGCAGTGGCTGCAGTAGCAGGGTGATGGGGCTGGCGCCTTCCCCTGATCAGCCCGGTTGCCTCCCACAAAGGGAGGACAGAGAGCTCCAACAGGGAGCGGGCCTAAGCCATCAGTAGGACATCCCCTGAGGGCTCCCAGTATGTGAGAGGGGGCAAGCTGGGCTGAGGGACCCCGCCCCAGTGCACGAATTTTGTGCACCGGGCCCCTAGTAATAATAATAAAAAACTCCCAGCAAATAAAAGCCCTGGTCTGTACAGCTTCACAGGGAAGTTTTACCAAACATTCAAAGAAGAACTAAATACCTATACCCCTCAAACTTTTCCAAAATATCCAAAATATCCACTTTCAAGCTCTTTTTATGAGGTTAGATTACCATAATTCCAGATAAAGACACTACAAAGAAAGAGAATTACAGACCAATATCCCCTATGAACATAGATGTGAAAATCCTCAACAAAGTATTAGCTAATTGGATCCAGCAACATATTAAAAAGAACATACACCATGACAAAGGGGGATTTATTCCAGGAATGCAAGGTTGGTACAATATTTATAAATCAATAAACTTGATGCATCATATAAAAAAATTGAAAGATAAAAATCACATGATTATATCAATTGGTGCAGAAAAAGCATTCTACAAAATCCAACACCCATTTTTGATTAAAACTCTCAGCAAAGTGGGAATAGAGAGATCATATCTCAACATAATAAAGGTCATATATGACACACCTACAGCAAACATCATACTCAATGGGCAAAAACCAAAACCATTTCCCCTAAGAACAAGAACAAGACAGGGATATCCACTTTCACCACTCTTATTCAACATAGCACTGGAAGTCCTAGCCACAGCAATCAGACAAGAAGAAGAAATAAAAAGCATCCAAATTGGAAAGGAGAAAGGAAAACTCTCCTTATTTGTAGATGACATGATATTGTACATAGAAAACCCTAAAGACTCCACCAAAAAAACTACTAGATTTGATAAATAAATTCAGCAATGTAGCAGCATACAAATTAATACCTAGAAATCAATGGCATTTATATACAGCAATAATGAACTCTCAGAAAGAGAAACTTAAAAAAAATAATCCCATTTACCATTGCAACAAAAAGAAAATAAGATACTTAGGAATAACCTTAACTAAGGAGGTAAAAGACCTGTACCTGGAAAACTACAGGACATTGAAAAAAGAGATAGAGGAAGATATAAACAAGCGGAAAAATATACTTGTTTGGATTGGTAGGATCAACATCACTAAAATGTCCATACTACCCAAAGCAATCTATAGATTCAATGCAATCCTTAAATTACCAATGGTATATTTCACAAATCTAGAACAAACAATCCAAAAACTTATATGGTATCAAAAAAGACCCCAAATAGCTACAGCAATCTTGAGACAAGAGAGCAAAGTTGGAGGAATCACAATACCAGATATATCAAGTCATACAACAAAGCCACTGCACTCAAAACAGCCTGGTACTGGTACAACAACAGGCATATAGATCAATGGAACAGAACAGAGAACCCAGAAATTGACCCAAGCCATTATGCTCAGTTAATATTTGACAGCAAAATCTCAGACATCTCTCATAACAATATATTTACTGATACATCTCTGAAGGCAAAGGAAATTAAGGAGAAAATAAACAAATGGGACTACATTAAAAAAAGAAAGTTTTGCACGGAAAGAGAACCCATCAACAAAATGAAAAGGGAGCCCCCTGTATAGGTGAACATATTTGCCAATGAGACATCTGATAAGCAGTTAATTTCCAAAACATGTAAGGAACTCATAGAACTTAACAAAAGGAAGTCAAACCAATTAAAAATTTGGCAAAGGACCTTAATAGACACTTCTCCAAAGAGGACATACAGAAGACCAAGAGACATATGAAAAAAAAATGATCAAAGTCACTAGTCATCAGAGAGATGTGAATTAAAACAACAATGAGGTATCACCTCACACCTGTCAGGATGGGTACCATCAACAAATCAACAAATTACAAGTGCTGGCGAAGGTGTACAGAAAAGCGAACTCTAGTACACTGCTGGTGCAGCTATAATAGAAAACTGTATGGAGTTTCCTCAAAAAATTAAATATGGAACTCCCATTTGACCCTTGATCCAACTTCTAGGAATATACCCTAAGAAATCTGAAACACCAATCATAAAGAATATGTGCACCCCTATGTTCACAGCAGGGCAATTTAGAACAGCTAAGACCTGGAATCAGCCCAAGTGCCCATCAGTAGATGACTGGATAAAAAGCTGTGGTATAGTTACACCATGGAACACTATGCAGCTGTAAAAAAGAAGGATCTCTTACTATTTTAGACACCATGGAGTGACCTGGAGATTATTATGCTAAATGAAATAAGTCAGTCACAGAAAGGTAAGTATCACGTGACCTAACTCATATGTAGAAACTAATAAACAAAATAAAGTAATGAACAAAATAGATCCAGAGACACCAATGCATGGAACAGACTGATGAATCTCAGAAGGAAGGGGAGGGGGGTGGATGGAAAGTGATTAACTGGGGAACTTATATGTATACTAGTGGCCCAGTGCATGGATTCATGAACATTGAAAGGAAATTAATTAGAAGAAATATTTTAATATCACTATTTGCCCTTTCTCTATAATAGAAGTGTCAACCAAATTCACAATCGACAATGACAGATCAAAATACACGCGTGCGATTGGCACCAGAGAGAACTTTGTATGTATCGCACATGCACGAGTCAACTTAACCTTTTATAGATATAGAATAAACTTGCTTAATTAGACCTGCATTCTGATTTAGCTAAACTTTTTCCAGCCCAGTGAAGCATCCCAACTTCTCTTTCAGGTAATTGTCAGTAACACAGCAGTAAATATCAACACAAAGCACATTATTATTGTAGATCACGCAGGGAGAACAAAGGGTAAAATATTTAACTGCAGCAGTGTTTGACTATATTCTGTGCAGTGAGAAAACATGAAGTCATTTTCAAGGTCCACCATTTCTTACTTCTTTTCAGTTGGGTCAAGTTTCTAAACTTTCTAAATCTCCATTTTCTGGCTAATGAAAGAAAATAGGATTCTACTGAGTGTCCTATCTACCTACTCCAGGACTTCTGTGAGGATCAAATGAGATAAGGCATGGGAAAATGCTTCACAGGCATTTGGTTAAACTGTAAAATGTTTGCACCTGACTATAAAGCAAGTCATGTTCCTGGGCTGAAGAAACTGCAAGGAGGCTAGCCACTAGGGAGAGGAAGCTGGGCGTTGCTATGTGATGTCATTACCCAGATGAACACTTAGCAAATTAGCCTTTTATATACATAGGTATCCATAGCCCATGGACACAGACAATACTGTGGTGAAAGCTTGGGAGGGGCAGGTGTGGAGTGGAAAGGGTCAATGGGGAAAAAAAGGCATATCTGTAATACTTTCAACAATAAAAGTAAGTAAAACACAACAAAAATACCAATGTGAAGGAAAGAAGATTCCAATAGGATATTTCTGATGTAAGTTAAAATACTGTATTTATAAATACTCACTACTTATGAAACCATATTATTTCACACAATATTAATCAGATATTGTGAGAATCCCTTGCATAATATGTCCTTGTCTAGATACTAAAAGATTCACCCCTCAAAAAAATGTATAGTTCATGGATTTGAAGATAGCAAGGTAAATACTTAAAATTGAAATGTGTAACCTAAATTGAAAAGTGAGTGGTTAAAACATGCTATGAGGTATTATGATCATCAAAAAAGCCTAAACTGAATTTAGAAAGACCAAAAAAAAAGAAAAAAAGACCATGTCAAAAATCTCTTTTAATATAGCCAGACATTATCTTGAAAATAATTTCTAAGTTAGCTGAAGGGATAAAGAAATCTTCAGCACTTTTCAGTCCATCCAACTACATGACTACATTTAAATGGTCCAAAATACCCATGAGTTAACCTTATGTCTAATACGTACAGACTAGTTTGCTTCACATTATTCTTCCCCATAGCCCATAAAACCTTCTGGAGAAGAGGTGGGCTGTAGGAGAGAATGTATGGGCTTTGGTGTCACACATACTTTGATGTGATGTGAATTGAGCTCTACCATTTACATAACTTCTAACTCTCAATTTCTTCATTTAAAACAGGGATAATGGTACACATTTTGTGGGCTGGTCATAAAGATAAGTGATAAATTATGAGAGGCACTGACATTCAATTATGTTACATACACTGGTATTCAATAAATGTAGCTACTATACTTATTATTCTAAGTTGTGTTTTAGCCAGTGTTTGCCTACCCTTGTCAAAAATGAGGCACTGAAACAGTCCACTGGGTGAGCCCACTCGAAATACTTGGTGATTGTTTCATCACCTTAGTCCTCTCGCCTACAGATTAAATATTGTTATTCCTTATTTTCCCACCCTTTGGCTATCTTGCGGTTTTCCTGAAACCCATTTCAAGTTCTTGAAGTCCTTCTTAAATTGTCCTCCAAGGAAAGAGCCATGGTAATGGCTTTCTAGACTAAGAACAAATAAGTAACCAATTACTTTGCCTCTTCAGAGAAGAGTAAACCCATACCCCCAACGGAGGTTTAGCAAACAAAGATGTAAGATACCCAGTTAAATTTGAATTTCAGATAAATAAGAAATAACTCTTCTTATATAAGTATCCCATGAATGTATTTTATGTGATAATCCAATTTGTAAGCAAATGTAGAAAAATAAAGGAATAATTACCCTTTTTACTAACAGAACTTCAATTGAAAAGATTTTGGTCTAACCTATTTATCTGTTGTGGGCAGAATAGCATTTTTAAGATTTTTTATAGCACATGCATGTTGCAAAACTATATACACTTGTTTTTGTTGTTTTGATGCTGCATATCAATTTCATGCTGTTTTTAAAGTGATTACTAGGGTAACCTATTCCTAATAGGTGATTTTGAAAGGGAGTAACGATTCTTTTCTTCTTTTTAAAAAACTAAAAATCAAGAAAAAGATTGTGTGCTTGTGGAGAAAAGTTGTATGGTGTATGGCAGCTTATCACTAACCATGAAATTTCTGAAACAATAATATTCCTAGATTGATTTGCATACTTTATTAATAATAAACAAGCACATTAAAATTCATATGTAGATGGCTACTGGAGAAAACATGTTAAAGATGGTAAAATAATAATTTCCATGTCTTATAATTAATGCTTCTAGGAGTTCCTGTAAACTCTGATTCTTGATTATTACATAAATGTTTGTTTCTTTGAACAAGACCTAAATAGTGCTTTTTATTCAGATGCGTATGCAATATTGTATCCCTTCTTCCAACAAACACTTTAATAGTTTAAAATGTCTGAATTATAGGACAAAAAAGCCAAATATGCATTTCTAGCTGTAACATATGATTGAGATCATTGTCCAACTCTGGTGTGGTGAGAATAAAGATAAAAAACAATAGAATTCCATTACATTCTCAAGCTTATCCAATCAGAATCTGTTAGTAAATATCTTTGTTCTTTTAAGAATGACTGAAAGTATTCAAGTTCTGGGAAAGAAGAATAAAGGGACATTTGTTTTATCAGTGTGCATATTGTAAAAAGGCCTATTCAAAAAATATATGGAACTGTCAGAGTCCTGATTGATGGACAGGCTTTTGTCCTATTAATAATTTGTAGGTCAGACAAGAATGTTTCATTGCCCTTAAAAATGTGAAGATTAAATTTTCAATATTAAGAAAGTGCTAATATGCTTGAAATCCTATAAAACTATTTAAAAATATTTTTCAGCCTAATGGATAGATGTAATTTTATAGTTCAGATTGTGCAAAAAATGCATACTTGGCTTACTTTGTCCTATTTGTCAATTAGTCCAGGAATACTGAATAACATGAATCCACAAATGACATCTGAGAAACATCTTTCTAAGTATCTAAGTTAAAATAATCCTAGCAACCATTTCCAGTTGCATTCAAGTACAGGTTTTGAACAGGTTAAACCTGACTGGAACTGTCCGAATGTGAACCAGTGAAGGGAGACAAGTTGGAGAGGAAGCTGGTACATTACTCATGAATGAATCAGACATTTCCCTCCCACCGTGTTTGAAAATGTCTTCAGCACAAGGCGTGGTAAATGCCAAATGGGGGAAACTGTGTTCAGGATTGGGTTTATATAACTAATCAATCTCTCATGGTATTATCTAAAGCAGAAATCAAATGGCTGCGGAGAAATGCTGATGGTGAGTAGACCCCTATTCTTGTCGCAGTCATTGTCATGTAAAAGGAAATCAACTTCCAGGGAAAGAAAGATAAAGGAGAGAGGCCTGAGGGTGCCACAGGCCAGGCCCTGACCCTGAAATCCAGAGTGGTCACGTGAGGCAGGTGTTCCCCTGTAACCCTACTTTCACTTAGTTCTTAGGGTATGTCTGAATTTTACTTGGCTCACATAACTTGAGAACTTCTCTTTGAAAGCAAAGTTTGCAAGTAGATTCTCTGGCAGTGGAATGAACTAAGAACCTTTTCAAGGTGCATCTTGTCACTATACATTTCCTTTTTCAAGCAAAAGAGAAAAAACACACACTCTTAGAAATCATGAAAATATTGTGAATGGAAGGAATGGCCAAACCTAGCCATATTTTTGTATAGATGTGGATTCCTCGGGTGAACATAATGCAATTCTAATAGTGTAGGGAGAAAAATTAAAAACATATAAATATGTTTGATCAATAGTAAGCAGAGAATAAAACTTTCTACAAAGATCTTAAATATTTTAAATGAACAGAGAACGCCACGCAAAGTATCCTCTAAAAAAACAGCACAGCCCTAACCGGTTTGGCTCAGTGGATAGAGCGTCAGCCTGCGGACTGAAGGGTCCCAGGTTCGATTCCGGTCAAGGGCATGTATCATGGTTGCGGGCACATCCCCAATAGGGGGTGTGCAGGAGGCAGCTGATGGATGTTTCTCTCTCATCGATGTTTCTAACTCTCTATCCCTCTCCCTTCCGCTCTGTAAAAAATCAATAAAAATATATTTAAAAAAATAAAAATAACAAAATAGAACAGTAGAAAAATAAGTACATAAGTATAGAATCCAATTTTTAAAACTCAGTAAACACTCTGGATCCTTGAAAAATCAATAAACCAAAAGGTTAGGACACCTTAAAAACAACTGTGCTCAGGATTGCATTTATATAACTGATCAATTCAAGGAAAAATAAAAATAACTTAGACAGTTCTGTGTGTGTGTGTGTGTGTGTGTGTGTGTGTGTGTGTGTGTGTAAAGGGTATATGTGTTTGAGAGAGAGAGAGGGAGAGACAAGTTGGAGAGGAAGCTGGTACATCTGTTCCCTAATGTACCAGGACAAGAGAGAGTAAGTGATTGGAAAAAACCCCACACACCACTTTTTAACTATAGGTGTTGCCCTATAGTTGTTGCCTTGTGCCTCACAGCACTCCAGGTGGTTGGTACTGTAAAGGTGGGTACACATGCCTGGGAGAGCAGAGAGGGAAGAGGCACTAACTTTGGCAGACAGATGCAGGGCCAGGGAGTATTTCAGAGTGGAGACATTACTTGAGTGGGGACTTGCAAGACAAGCTGAAGATGCTCAGGTACAGCTGAGGCAGGGGACCAGGCACTTTGGACAGAGGACCTCCGGGAGAATGTGCAGGCTGTCCAGGAAGTTGTAACTAGGACAGAAGCAATGTGGGCTGGGCTGTGAGGGTGGATGAAACTGGCAGGTTGGGCTGAGGCCACATCACAGCAAGCTGTATATGTCCTATTGAGAGGTCTGCACTTTATCTGTAGCAGTGAGTTGCTGGGAGGTTTTAAGCTGGAAATGGAAATCAGCATACTTATCTACACTAATAAAAGAGAAACATGCAAACTGACCATCACTCTGTTATACCCATGAGCCAATCAGGAGTCAGTATGCAAATTAACCCAACAAAGATGGCGGCAGTCATGGAGCTGGAGTGAGCAGGAAGCTTGGGTTGCCCCCGGTGATGGAGGAAGCCAAGCTTCCCGCCCACCCTGGCTGGCCCTGGCCTCCGCTCAAGGCTATAAAGTTTCAATTATAGAAGATAAATAAATCCTAGATACCTGCTTCCAGCCGGCCCTGGCCTCTGCTCAAGGAGGCACTGAAAAAAAAAAAAAAAAAAAAAAAAAAGGAGGGGCTGGGAGCCTGGATCACCTGGGAGCGTGGTCAGCCTGAAAACAGCCCTCAGCTCCTCACCCAGGCTGGCCACACTCCCATGGGGTGAGGGTCCCCACTGCGGGGCTTAGCCAGCCTGCAAACAGCCATCAGCCCCTCACCCAGGCTGGCCAGGCACCCCAGTGGGACCCCCCACCCTGAAGGGGCTGTGGCCAGCTTGAAATCAGCCCTCAGCCCCTCACCCAGGCTGGCCACACCCCCCCAGCAGGGACCCTCACCCCATGGGGGCATGGCTGGCCTACAAACAACCACAGGCTTCTTGCCCAGGCTGCCCCTCGCCCCAAAGGAATCCCCACCCTGATCCGGGACACCCTTCAGGGCAAACCAGCTGGCCTCCTCCGTGCACCAGGCCTCTATCTATACTAATAATAGGGTAATATGCTAATTAGACTGGGAGAACCTTCCAGGAGACCTTCTGGAAGTTCTTCTGGACAAAACCATGGTGGCAGGGCCGAGGTAGAGGCGGTTAGAGACCAAGAGGGGAGGGCAGTTGTGGGTGATCAGGCCAGGATGGGACGGCAGTTGTGGGTGATCAGGCTGGTAGGGGTGGGCCATTGGGAGTAAGCAGACCAGCAGGGGGGCCAGTTGGGGATGAGCAGGCCATCAGTGGGGGTCAGTTGGAGGTGATCAGGATAGCGGGGGGGGGGGGGCAGTTTGGAGTGAGTAGGCCAGCAGGGGAGCAGTTGGGGGAGAGCAGGCCAGTGGGGAGGGAAAGTGGGGGAGAGCAGGCCAGCGGGGGGGGTGGCAGTTGGGGGTGAGCAGGCTGGCAGGGGAGGCAGTTGGGGGTGAGCAGGCTGGCGGGGGGGCATTTGGGGGCGAGCAGGCCGGCAGGCAGAGTGGTTAGGGGCAATCAGGCAGGCAGGCAGGCAGGTGATTGGTTAGGAGCCAGCAGTCCCAGACTGCGAAAGGGATGTCCGACTGCCAGTTTAGGCCTGATCCCTGTAAACCGGCAGTAGGACATCCTTCCAGGGGTCCCAGATTGGAGAGGGTGCAGGCTGGGCTGAGGGACACCCCCGCCCATGCACGAATTTTATGCACCGGGCCTCTAGTGTCTATATATTACACTATTTTGTGACTGTGTGGAGAATGGATTGGAGCTAGAGGCCAGAAGACATGACGGAAGGCCATTATATCTGCTCGGGCAAGATCTCATTAGCCCCAGAGTCCAGAAATCCATCTCTTAAGCATCAGTTTTGTGTGTCCAATAGCTACTTAAGACCAAGTTTGACATGCATTTATTTAGGCCCTACTATGTGTGAGATGTTTGGGGGCATATCAATAAACAAAACAAACATTCTTGCACTCTTGTAGAACTTACCTTCTAGCAGTGCATCCAGACAATAAATTATACATATAACAATTAAGTCAATCATCTATATATATAAAAGACTAATATGCAAAGTGTCCCCTCAGAGTTCGATCACTCACTATGATGTCCGCTGACCACAAGGGGGCAGTGCGGAATGAAGGAAGGCCCCGATTGGCCCTGATTGCCCTCCAGGCCTAGGGACCCTACCCATGGACAAATTTCATGCACTGAACCTCTAGTGTAGTATAATATAAGTTGATGAGTGCTACAAGCAAAAATAAAGAGCAGGGCTGGGGGATCAGGCACAGTCAGAGGGAAGATGGTAGGAGAGGTTTGTGGATTTAAAAAACTGGAAAGGCAACTTATAAGGAGAGGGTAGAAGGATAGGACTTAGCCATCTGAGAAGTGAATAGAGATTTCTGAGTAGAGACAAGAAAGACCAAACTGAGAGAATGCTTGGTGTATAATCAGGTAAAGCAAAGGGGCCAGTAAGCTTGGACTTTGGTATCTGGAAGATTGACATCAGAAGACAAAAAAACAGAGCATGCAGGACCTGTAGGCCACTGTGTACGCCACTGTGAGGCTTGGATTATTTATTGGCGTGAAGTGGGGAGCAACTTCAGGGTGTTGAGCAAGGGAGCAATTATGATTGAATGGAATCACCTGGACCAAGTGTGGAAGCAGACTGCTGGTGGTAGGGAGTTGGTATAGGGCAGTGGTCGGCAAACTCATTAGTCAACAGAGCCAAATATCAACAGTACAACAATTGAAATTTCTTTTGAGAGCCAAATTTTTTAAACTTAAACTTCTTCTAACGCCACTTCTTCAAAATAGACTCGCCCAGGCCGTGGTATTTTGTGGAAGAGCCACACTCACGGGGCCAAAGAGCCGCTTGTGGCTCGCAAGCCACAGTTTGCCGACCACTGGCATAGGGCAAAGGTGAAGAAATGAGGTCAGTTGGGAAGCTGCTGTAGTCCAGGTGAGTGATGGCCTTGGCAAGAAGGAAGGGGCGAATGAGGAGAGGTGGTTGAATTCTGGTTATAATTTGAAGACATGGATTTGGATATGAAGTGTTTGAGACAAAAAGGAGTCACAAATATTCCAAGGATTTTGGCTTTTAAATAGGGAGAATGGCTTTGCCAGTTACTGACATGGAGAAGCTGGCAGGTGGAGCAAGTCTGGCATGGATGTGAGACTATCAGTTTAGTTCATGTTTAAGATATTTGTTAGGGATCCAAGCAGAGCTCTGAGTATGCAGTTGGATATTTGAGTCTTAGAGTTAAGGAGACACATCCAGGCTAGAGACTTAAATCAGAACATTGTCTGCATATCAACGGTATAAAAAACCTTGAACCTGGATGAGACCACCAAATAAAAGAGTGGAGAGAATGAAGAGAGAAGGACTACACATTGGAACACAGCTAATAGGCTGGGGAGCAGAGGGTGAATGAGACAGAGACTAAGAAAAAGCAGTCAGATTCCTTCTGGCACCTTCATCTACTCCCATGAAACCTGCATTCCTACTCTGTATCCTTCTTGGTGTCTAACATTTCCCACATTTCCAGGACATCACCCTTGACTCTCACCTACAGGTGTTTTAAATATATCTCTTTCCATCCCCACTGCCACGTATAGTTCAGGGCAGTGCCACTTCTTGCCTGGATCTCTACAATAGCCTCCTACCTGGTCTTCCCTCGCCCTTCTGGCCCCTAATCATCTGTTCCCTGATGTACCAGAGATATCTTTCTAAAACGACAACCTAATTAGATTGTGACATAATCAGAAAGTGACATAATCATCACTTTTCTGTTTAAAAACAATTCAACTCCTTAGCACAGCTTAAAAGCCATGCATAATTTGGCCTCTGCCTAACCCTCCAGCCTTGCCTCTTGCCATCACCCCGCTAGAAATCGAGACGGGCACTCCCTGCCCTTCTTCTCATTGTTGAAGCAAGCCATGTGCGCTCCCACTCTAAGTCTCAGCACATGTGGCCACCTCTTTATGGAACTCTTGTTCTCACATTCATGTGCTTAACTCTTGTTCGCCTTCATGTATCATGTCTCATGGGACACTTCTTTTATGATGCCTTCTCTGATGCCTCTCTTGCCCTCTAGTAAGAGATCAGAAACTCTCCTATGTGCTCATACATCAAATCTGCCTTCTCCTTATCTAGACATATCATGTTGTATTGTAATTTACTTATCTGAATCTCCCACTACACAGTAAGCTCAGTTTTCAGCCCCTAGTGTAGTGCCATCATATGATACTTGGTAAGAATTTGTTAGAGGATGAACAATGAAATGAATACATGAAATAATGATCCTGAACAAAGACTTTGTAGGTATGGAAAGGAAAGACAAGACTGGAAAGATATCAAAGAGATAAAATTTATGTGATAATGATTGAACATAGATTTTGGTTGCAGGTGAGACTGAGGAGACAAGGATGGCTAAAAGATGTGTAATCTGGGTGTCATAAATGGGAAGGAGAATAGGCAAAGAAAAGTTTTAAAGTAAAAATGTAAATCAGTTAATAACTCTGAGGTATCTGTTGGCCATTCAAGTGGAAATGTCTATAAGGTAGTTAATAACATTGGCATGGTGGCCCAGAGTAAAGAGGGAGTCAGAGATAGCAATCTATGAACTACTGGTCCATCAGTGTATTTGAAGTTCTAGAGGCAAGTGAAATCCCCCATGGGTATGTTCAGTTTGTAGAAAGGAGGAATTCAGATTGAACCCAGAATCTAACCCTCATATCGAAGAAATTTCAATAAGGATAGAGCACCTGTTACTATCAAATTTGAGAGGGTTGAAGTGGGATAAAAACAAAAGTATCAGCTATATTTGGCAATGAGGAGGTTATTGGTGATTACTGTGAGGGTACTCTCTTGGGAATGTGGAACAGAATAAATGAGTTAAGGAATGAATGAGAACGGAGAAAATGAGTTAGGCATCTATTTTCAAGAATTATTTATTAAAAGGATAAGGCAGGATTTCAAGATGCAGCAGAGTAGGTGGGAGCTACACATACTTCCAGGACCAAAGCGGAATTATCCTACATAATAAAAGGCTAATATGCAAATGACCAAATGGTGGAATGACTGGTCACTATGATACGCGCTGACCACCAGGGGGCAGACACTCAACGCAGAAGCTACCCCTGGTGGTCAGTGTGCTCCCTCAGGGGGAGCACTGCTCAGCCAGTAGCTGGGCTCACAGCTGGCGAGCACAGGGGCAGTGGTGGGAGCCTCTCCCGCCTCCGTGGCAATCCTAAGGATGTCCGACTGATGGTTTAGGCCCACTAAGCCGTCAGTTGGACATCCCCCCCAGCGCTCCTGGACTGCAAGAGGGCACAGGCCAGGCTGAGGGACACCCCCCCCCCAAAGTGTACAAATTTTGTGCACCAGGCCACTAGTAACTATATTAAAGAACAATCATCCTGAATAGCCAAGTGAAGACTAGCTGAAGAGGAGTCTTATAACCAAGGATTTACAGAAGCCCAATCGAGACTGGTAGGAAGGGCAGAGATGTGAAAAGGGGGGCTGGCCCAGCTTTCATGGGCAGCTGCTGAGGTGCTGGAGGGATATCTCAGCTGTGGGGTTCCCCTTGAGAAGAATGGGGCCTAAACGCCAAGCCAGGTTCCCCATCCCACAGCACCAGAGCCAGGAAGAGGTCCCCAACATCTGTCTGTGAAAAGCAGCAGGGTTTCTGTCTGCCAGGAAGAGATAGAATCAGCTGGAGAAACAGGCACCCTCTCAAAGGGCCAACGCACAGAATTTCATTTGCAGCCATTCACCCTGAGCTCTGGGGGAGGGAGGGCGAAGCAGACTGGAGTCACATGAGAGGAGTCTGAGGTTTGTGGCTCTGGGGAGAAAGTGGAAAGGACAGCCACCAGGATCCCTGTGCTGAGTCATTTTCTCACACCACAGATGCCAACATTCATGGGTAGAGCATTTTTCTGAAGCCTCTCTTGCCCTCTACTAAGAGATGAGAAACTTCTATGTGCTCAGACATCAAATCTGCTTTCCCTTATCTAGACATTATCATGTGGCCTCAGCCTGGGGAAAGCAATTGGCCCATCCTTGGAACTCCCTCTCACCCCACCTGGCAAAGCACAGGCCTTGCTGAGGAGTGGCTGCCTTGGCCAGGATGTAGAGCTCTGGGAAGACTGAGGGAGTGCCAGTGACTGGATTGAGTAGCCTGGCTTTGAGGCAGGGGCCATTTCCCACACTTTTATGTGAACCTGACTAGCACTTCTCCCTCATGGGAGGTCCAATCGAACCCCCTCCCAGCTTCTGGCAGACCCAACCTCCGGACTCTGGAGGCCCCACCTGCCCAACTCCTAGTGGTTCTACCTTGCTGAGGTCTGGGCAAAATCTGGGATAGACCTGAGCTTCCTTGCCCTGGGGCAGGGACCACATCCATCACCTTCACTGAAACTTGACTGGCACCTTCCCCTGACAGGAGATCCACTAGCCCCATCTTCCTGACTCCACTAGAGGCCTTTTCAGTGACTGAACCTAACAGTCAGCTGGCAGGGGAAGGAAGGCAGAGGCAGATCTTAGGATGCCTTGGCACTTTTGCTGAACTGCCCCTGGGTCTAGTGCTAGAAATGCTGGCCTTGATGCACAGCTTGGTTCTTCTCATGCACTGAAGCCCAGCAGAGGTAGTCACAAACTGTGGATTTCTTGTAGCTCCAAACAGGTTGCTGAGACACAGTATCTGACAGTGGCCTACACCAGGGTCACTCCCAAAAGGCCCCAACACACCCAGTGGCCAGCATCAGACAACATCAGAGCAGGATCCAACAAGATTCACAACAGTATATCCAAAGAAAGATTTCAGAAGGCACCAACCACTGCTGAGGTGAATTCTGCTTCGTGAGGCCAGCACCTACACAGCAGCTCGTATACAGTGGTAGGGGTTGAGTTTCACAATCAGTGAGCCTGAGGATAGATTCCATGCACAAACCAGCCAAATAACAATCAGGACTCAATTATAACAGGGGGGTCCACATAACCCACATGACATACATTACTAGAGCACCCAGCTCAGATGATCAAGGAGACTGGCACTGGGTTCTACAGGATACCTACTACAAAAGGCCACCCCACGAAAACTGGGAGTCATAGCAGATCTATCCAATACACAGAAAACAAACAAACAAACACAGAGAGGTAGCCAAAATGAGGAGACAAAGAAAAAGTCCCCAAATAAAAAAACAGGAGACTGTTCCAGAAAAAAAGCTAAATAAAATGGAGCAATCATTTATCAGATATATAGTTCAAAGTAATGGTTACAAGGATGCTCAAAGAACTCAGTAAGAACTACACCAGCATGTGAAAAGACATAGAAAACAAAGAAAGGGCAATCAAAAATAAAGACTACAATATCTGAAGTCAAGAATATACTGAAAGTAGTAAAAAGTAGGTTGGATGAAGCAGAGGATTGAATCAGCGATATGGAAGACAAGGTTAAAAAAACATCCAATCAGAGCAGCAAAAAGAAAAAAATTAAAAAGAATGAGGATAGGCCCTAGCCAGTGAGGCTCAGTAGTTAGGGTGTTGGCCCACACACCAAATGGTAGCAGGTTCGATACCCAGTCAAGGGGGTGTACCTAGGTTGCAGGTTTGATCACGAACCCTGGTTGGGGGTGAGTGTGAGAGGCTATAAAAAATAAAGAATACAATATCTGAAATCTCCCCCTCTCCCTCTCTCTCCCTCCCTCCTTCCCTTCCACTCTCTAAAATCACTGGAAAAAATATCCTTGGGTGAGGATTAACAAAACAAAACAAAACAAAACAAAACAAAACAAAACAAAACAAAGAATGGGGATGATTTAAGGGACCTTTGGGATAACATGAAGTGTAAAGACATCCACATCACAGGGTTTCAAGAGAGAGAAGAGAGAGAGCAAGGAATCGAGAATCTATTTGAAGAAATAATGAGTGAAAAATCTCCCTAACCTGGTGAATGAAAAAGACACAAAAGTCCAGGAATCACAGTGAGGCCCAAACAAGATGATTCCAAAGAGGCCCATACCAAGACACACCATAGTTAGAATGGCAAATGTTAAAGACTAAGTGAGAATCTTAAGAACAGCAAGAGAAAGACAGTTACCTACGAGGGAGCTTGCATAAGACTGTCAGCTGATTTCTCAACAGAAACATTTCAAGCCAGAAGGGACTGCCATGAAAAGTGATGAAAAGCATGGACCTACAATCAAAACTACTCTATCCAGCAAGGCTACCAATTTAAAACTGAAAGGGAAATAATGAGCTTCCCAGACAAGAAAAAGCTAAAGGAGTTTTGTTTTACTGCCAAACCAGAACAAGAAGCAGAAGAACATTGCTAAAAAGAATATAAAGGCAATAAATACATACCTATCAACAATCACTTTAAATGTAAAAGCCATAAATCAAAAGACATAGGGGAGTTGAATGAATAAGAAACAAGACCCATATACATGCTGTCTACAAAAGACTCACCACAGAATGGAAGATTCACACAGATTAAAAGTAAAAAGATGGAAAAAGACATTTCATCCGAATGGAAATGAAAGAAAAAGCTTGGGTAGCAATACTTTATATCTGACAAAAGAGACTTTAAAAGAGAGAATATAGTAAGAGACAAAGAAAGACACTACATAATGATAAAGGGAAAAATCCAACAAGGGAATATAACCCTTGTAAGCATTTATGTAACCAATAAAGGGTACATAAACATGTAAAGTGAATATTGACAGACATGAAAGGAGAGATTAACAGTAATACAATTGTAGTAGGGGATTTTAAAACCCCATTGACATCAATGAATAGATCTTCCAGACAAAAATCAACAAGGAAACGATGGCCTTAAATGACACAGTAGATTAGATGGATTTTATTGGTATCTTCAGAACATTTCACCCTAAAGTAGCAGAATATACTTTCTTTTCAAGTGTATATGGAACATTTTCTATGATAGACCACATGTTAGGACATAAAACAAGTCTTAGTAAATTTAAGTAGACTGAAATCATATCAATCATATTTTTGGACCATAATGGCATGAAACTAGAAATCAATCACAAGAAAAAAAGTGAAAAAATAAACAAAAACAAGACAAGGAGACTAAATAGCATGTTACTAAACAATTAATAGGTTAACAATGAGACCAAGGATGAAATCAAAAGTTACCTTGAAACACATAATAATGAGAACACAATAACTCCAAATCTATAAAACACAGTGAGAGTAGTCCTAAAAGGTAAATTCATAGCATTACAGACCTATCTTAAGAAACAAGGAAAATCTCAAATAAACGATTTAACTTTACCATTAAAGGTACTAGAAAAAGAACAACTAACAAAGCCCAAAGTGAGTAGAAGGAAGGAAATAATAAAGATCAGAGCCAAAGTAAACAAAATAGAGTCTAAAAAAAGTACAAATGATCAATGAAACCAAGAGCTGGTTCTTTGAACAGATAAACAAGACTGAGAAACCTTTCATCAAATTCATCAAGAAAAAAAGAGAGAACACCCAAATAAATAAAATCAGAAAAGAGAAGAAATTACAACAGACACTAAAGAAATAGCAAGAATTTTAAGAAAATATTATGAACAACTATATGCCAACAAATTGGACAATCTGTATGAAATGGATAAATTCCTAGAAACATACAATCTTCCAAAACTGAATCAGGGGAATCAGAGAATCTGAATAGATAGATTAGAATTCGTGAAATTGAAGCAGTAATCAAAAGACTCCTAACAAAAAAAGTCCTTGATCAGATGGCTTCACAGGTGAATTTTACCAAACATTCAAAGAACTAACACCTACTCTTCTCAAACTATTCAAAAAAAAATTCAAGAGGAGGGAAGACTCCCAAGTTCACTTTACGAGGCCAGCATTATCCTAATTCCATAATGAGATAAAGACACTACAAAGAATGAAAATTATAGGCCAGTATCACTGATGAACACAGATGCTAAAATCTTCAACAAAATATTAGCAAACCGGATCCACCAATACATTAAAAAGGTCATATACCACAGTCAAGTGGAATTTATTTTGAGGATGCAAGGTTGATACATATACACAAAACAATAAATGTGATACCCCACATAAACAAAATGAAGGATAAAAACCATATGATCATATCAAAATATGCAGGAAAAAACATATGATAAAATCCAGCACCCATTTATGATAAAAACTCTCAGCAAACTGGGAATAGAGGGAACATACCTCAAACTAATAAAGGCTATATATGACAAACTCACAGCCAACATCATACTCAATGGGCAAAATCTACAAGCCTTTCCTTTAAGATCTGGGACAAGATAGGGATGCCCACTTTCATCACTCTGACTCAACATAGTACTAGAAATCCAAGCCACAATAATGAGAGATGAAGACATAAAAGGCATTCAAATTGGAAAGGAAGAAGTAGAACTGTCATTATTTGCAGATGACATAATACTGTGTATAGATAGCCCTAAATATTCCACCAAAAAACTACTGGAACTGATAAATGAATTCAGTAAAGTAGCAGGACACAAAATAAATATCCAGAAGTTAGCTGCATTTTCATACACCAGTAATGAACTATCAGAAAGGGAAAGTAAGAAATCAGTCCTATTTACAATTGCTTCAAAAAATAATAAAGTACCTAGGAAAAAATTTAACCAAGGATGTAAAAGACCTGTCTTTGGAAAATTATAAGACACTGAAGAAAATACAAATATGTGGAATCATATACTGTGTTCATGGTTAGGAAGAATTAACATCATTAATATGTCCATACTACCCAAAGGAATCTACAGATTCAACATAGTTCCTATCAAATAACACAGGCATATTTCACAGAACTAGAACAAATATTCAAAAATTTATATGGAACTAAAAAAGGCCCCAAATAGTCTCAGCAACCTTGAGATAAAAGAACAAAGTTGGAGGAATCACGCTGTCTGATATCAAACTATACTACAAGGGCATAGTAATCAAAACAGCATGATACTGGCATAAAAACAGACATATAGATGAATGGAACAGAATAGAGAGCCCAGAAATAAACCCATGTCTTTATAGTCAGTTACTATTTGACAAAGGAGGCAAAAACATACAATGGGATAAAGATAGTCTCTTCAATAAATGGTGTTTGGAAAATTGGACAGATATGTGCAGAAAATGAAACTAGACCACCTTTTTACACCATACACAAGAATAAACTCAAAATGGATTAAAAACTTACATGTTAGACTCGCAACCATAAAAATCCTAGAAGAAAACATAGGCAGAAAAATATCGGCAATTTCTCATAGCAATATTTTGTGTGAGGTACTGTCTTGGGCAAGGGAAACAAAAGGAGTTGCCTCAAAAAATTAAAAGTGGAAGTGCCTTATGACCTAGTGATTCTACTTCTAGGAATATATCCAAAGAAATCCTAAACACTAATTCAAAAAATATATGCACCCCCATGTTCACTGTAGCAGTATTTATAATAGCCAAGATTTGGAAGAAGTCCAAGTGCCCATCAGCAGATGAGTGGATAAAAAAAGCTGTGGTACATTTACACAACGGACTACTACTCAGCTGTAAAAAAAAAAGGAAATCTTACCTTTTGCAATAGCGTGGATGGACCTGGAGAGTATTATGCTAAGTGAAATAAGCTAGTCAGAGATAGACAAGTACCATATAACTTCACTTATATGGTAATATGTGGAATAAAATGAATAAAAGACACTAACAAAGTGGAGACAAACTCATGGATACAGAGAAGAGATGACAGCTGTCAGAAGAGAGGTGATTGAGGCTGGATGAGAAGGGTGAATGGGATTAAGCAAAGAAAAAAAGACTCATGAACACAAACAACAGTATGGTGATTTCCAGAGGGAAGGGAAGGTGAGGGAAGGTAGAAAAGATAAAGGGGGAATAAATGATGATGGAAGGAGACTTGCTTTGGGCTGATAAACACACAATACAATATGCAGATGATGTATTGTAGAATTGTATACTTGAAACCTATATAGTTTTATTAACCAATGTCATCCCCATAAATTCAAATAAATATAAAAAACAATGAACAAAAGGATAAGGCAGAATTAGGAGTGAATATTTAAGGTAATTGGGTATTAAGGATCCTATTAGGATATTGGACATTTGTGTTTTCTTTCTTCCTATAAGAAGTTGAGTAAGGACTGAATGAACAAAGGTGAGAGTTATTTTAAAAGATGGGAAGGGTTTGGGAGGAAAGCAGGATAGATGGAGCATGTGGGAAAGAGTGGGATCAAGACCATTGGTTGAAAAGACCATTTTATCACTTGAGACAAGCAGGGAGGTAATAATGAGTGACATGGAGCCACTTTAGCTGTTTAGTTTCTAAACCAGAGGTGGGGAACCTTTTTTTCTGCCCTGGGCCATTTGGATATTTATAATATCATTCCAGGGCCACACAAAATTGTCAACTTAAAAATTAGTCTGCTATATTTGGTCAAATATTTAATTAACTCACCCCTAATGCCTTGGCAGGGCCAGACCAAATGATTTTGTAGGCCTTATACAGCCCTTGTTGTTCCCCACCTCTGCTAAACCATAAAGAAAGATATTATACCGAAAATAAGAGGAGCCGAAGAGCTTCAAGAGCTTGAGAGAATGGCGAACGTTTGCAATTATTGTAATGGGAAGAGAGAAAATGGAAAAGGACCAAAACAAGAACACAAGTTCGACTGAGGTAAAACTCATTCTAATGCCCATTCTCATTGAGTGTCTAAGCCATCGGCAAGGCAGATTTGAGGATTAAATGGATCCATAAACATGACCTCTGTAGAGAAGTCCTTGTATTGTTTATATAATTCCACAGATCCATAAGCCTTTATTAAGAGGAAGTGTCAGCCTTTGATTGTTTTTATTTCAAAACCATTTTTATTGAAATCTGCAAGGAATAACTTCAGGGAAAAGAAAAACATACTGAGACAGATACCCTGCTCTCATTTTAATAGAACCAACAGTCTAAAGATACAAAACAAATGAGTCAGATATACTGATAATCTAGCTTTGAAAATTAAAACCCATTTAGGAGTTGTGAGAGTCTTGATCCTAAATACCAGTTTAGTTATTCACTGAGAATCTTTAGTAACATTTGGAAAGTAATCAACTTATGACACAGATTCAAAGGCTGCCACCTTTCATTGTTGCCAATGAAACTGTCTGGGGTTTTATCTGCACTTATCTGATAACTAAAAAATAAATTTTTTGTAACCTTTTCAAAGACCCAAAGAATTTTTAAAATCATTGGATCTTGATGTACAGATATCACTGCATGATTATGTGTTAGTGAGGCTGAAAGAGATTTTAGAAATATCTTAATTCAGACATGAGAGAAAGTTAATTTTTGAAAAGTCCAAAATGCACTGTTAGGGCAAGGTTGTTTTCTGTCAACAAACTTTGCTTTGGCTGCTTTTAAAAAAAAATTTAATTGGGTAGAACTTAAAATATTGATTGCACTATTTTACACTCAATTTAAAAAATAGGTAGGGGCTGTCTTGGCTGGTGTGACTCAGTTGATTGAGTGTCATTCTGTGCACCAAAGAGTCACTGGTTTTGATTCCTACTCAGGCCACATGCCCAGGTTGTGGACTCAGCCAGCCGTGGGCAAACTACGGCCCATGGGCCGAATCCGGCCCGTTCGGCTGTTCTATCCGGCCCGCGGAGCCGAAAGAGCGGAGGGTTCTCTTGCTTTCCCCTCCACTCTTTTACTTTGAATTTATATCAGTTCACACAAACACTCCATCCATGCTTTTGTTCCGGCCCTCCGGTCCAGTTTAAGAACCCATTGTGGCCCTCGAGTCAAAAAGTTTGCCCACCCCTGACTCAGACCCTAGTTGGGGTGTGTGTGGGAGGCAGCCTATCGATGGTCCTCTCTCACATCAATGTTTCTCTCTCTCTTCTTCCTCTCCCTTCTTCTCGTTCTAAAATCAATAAAAAACCTTAAAAAACAACAACAACCAACTAGGGTAATATTTTAAGCCCAAAGGCTCACAAGGGCCCTAAATCAGTGGTCGGCAAACTGTGGCTCGCGAGCCACATGCGGCTGGCAAGCTGCGGTTTGCCGCTCTGTTGACTAATGAGTTTGCCGACCACTGCCCTAAATGATTCTATTTGTCTGCGGTTTTTGTCTTAACAAGGCAGTAGTTGGACCACGAGCTCATTTTGGCCAGGATAACCATCAATAGGAGCTAGAGGGATTCTGCCTGAATGTGAGGCCACAGTCAGATGAAAGATGCTCACCTAAGACTCTGAGGATCAAAAAGACAGGAAGTGAAGGCAGGCCCTAATATGAGCTTTCCTCAAATCTTTAAACTATTTGTCTGAGTTCACGTTTGGAACATGATAAATGCAATTCCTATACACACTCCAACATGAACTCTGTATATTCAAGGCCCAAAGAAACAGCCTCAAGATAATATCCACAAGAAAAGCTAATATACCTCTACAACAGATGATATCCCAACGGAAAGTAATTGTGGATACAGTTTTTAGGGACATAACTTTTGTAATAGATGCATTATAATCACTGATATGCTAGGAAATTTTAGTCATGAAAATGTTGAAAAACAGTTACAAGTTTGTTTGCTTTTAATACAATGATTTCTTCTGAAACACAGAATTTCATTTAGAGTGTTTGTAAGTAACTAATAGACGGCTGAGGACATAGCTCTGACACTCAGACTAAAAGTTATTCCTGCTTCTGCTAAATATTCCTGCTAATCTTACTGGTAGCTGAGGATAGGGTAAACTAAGAGGCCCGATTTAGGAGTGGATAGATTATAATCTACCTTCTCCCAGAATCAAACTACCTGTGACAGAGTTGGAGGAAGTTCAGACTTTGCTTATTGTGTGCCCTACTATTTCCCTGTGAGCTTCCCTTGATTCTGTACTCAGCTTTTTTCCTATTTGTATGGCAGCAGCCTGATTCCTAATGGGACACTCTATTCATGATTTCCAATGCACCCAAGCCCATGACCCTACAGCATATCCACTTATCTCTCCCCTCCCTTAACCCATAAAAACCTCTAGGTCTTCTACTTCTTTATTTATTTTCTGTATCTGTGGCATGAGAGATATCACAAAAATTTTCTTAAATTGAACTTGTTTCCAAATGTATAAATATAGAGGCATTTGACTGCTAATTTATCAAATTGTGAGACCTTTTAAGTGGAGTTAAAAATAATCCTATATAATAAAAGGTTAATATGCAAATTGAACAGTGGAAGGACCGGTTGCTATGACACGCACTGACCACCCGGGGGAAGATGCTCAATGGAGGAGATGCCCCCTGGTGGTCAGTGCACTCCCACAGGGGGAGCGCCGCTCAGCCAGAAGCTAGACTCACAACTGGCAAGCACAGTGGTGGTGGCAGGAGCCTCTCCTGCCTACACGGCAGTGCTAAGGATGTCCGACTGCTGGCTTAGGCCCAGGGAGCGGGCCTAAGCCATCAGTCAGACATCCTCCGAGGGCTCCCGGAGTGTGAGAGGGTGCAGGCCAGGCTGAGGGGCTCCCCCACCCCCAAGTGCAGGAATTTCGTGCACCGGGCCTCTAGTCCTATATAATAAAGAGGTAATATGCAAATTGACCATCACTCCAACACACAAGATGGCCACCCCATGTGGACACAAGATGGCTGCCACAAGATGGCTGGCAGGGGATGGCAGCTGTGGGCAATGAGGCCAGCAGGGGAGGGCAGTTGGGAGGGACCAGGCCTGCAAGGGAGGGCAGTTGGGGGCAACCAGGCCTGCAGGGGAGGACAGTTGGGAGGGACCCAGGCCTGCAGGGGAGGACAGTTGGCGGGGATCAGGAGGGCAGTTGTGGGCGATCAGGCCTGCAGGGGAGGGCAGTTGGGGGGAACCAGGCCTGCAGGGGAGGGCAGTAGGGGGTGACCAGGCTGGCAGGGGAGGGCAGGAGAGGGTGACAGGCCGGCAGGGGAGGGCAGTTTGGGCGACCAGGCTGGCAAGGGAGGGCAGTTAGGGGTGACTGGGCCAGCAGGGGAGGGCAGTTGGGGGTGACCGGGCCTGCAGGGGAGGGCAGTTATGGGCGACCAGGCCAGCAGGGGAGGGCAGTTAGGGGCAATCGGGCCAGCAGGGGAGCAGTTAGGCATTGATCAGGCTAGCAGGAGAGTGGTCAGGGGGTAATCAGGCTGGCAGGCAGAAGCGGTTAGGGGCAATCAGGAAGGCAGGCAGGTGAGCAGTTGGGAGTCAGCAGTCCTGGATTGTGAGATGGATGTCCGACTGCCCGTTTAGGCCCGATCCCGGTGGGTCCCAGATTGGAGAGGGTGCAGGAGGGGCTGAGGGACACCCCCCGCCCCCGCCCCGTGCACAAATTTCATGCACCGGGCCTCTAGTTTAGTTATACATGTATACAAGCACATTAATATATAATTATTATTGATCCTCTGGTTAATCATTGAAACAAAACTTAAGCAGGTCAAAACTATATAAATAGCCTGGCCAGTGTTGCTCAGTGGTTGAATGTTGACTTATGAATCAGGAGGTCATGGTTTAATTCCCAGTCAGGGCACATGCCCAGTTTGCAGGCTTGACCCATAGTAGGGGATCTCTCATCATTGATGTTTCTATTTCTCTCCCTCTCCCTTCCTCTCTGAAATCAATAAAAATATATATTTAAAATAAAATAAAAAAACAAAACTATATAAATAAGTTACTCCTTAAACAGTGCAATCTATAATTAAATTTCAAAACAAGCTTTAATGATGATATATGTATTTGGCAACCTTCAGGTTCACTTAAGAGAATCTCCATTTCAAGACCATAATTTTCCTTGTTTTCCCCACCAAGATATAAGAAATTGCCAAATTCTGGGACCTCAATGTCACACAGATACAAGACACTTTTGATCAGAGAAAGTTTTCTGGGGACCAAATGTGATGCGTTGTTAGAAATTCATCATATAACAACAAAAAGATCTCAATGTACATGTTTCAGTACTGCACCTCCTAAATTCATTCTTTCTTTGAGACAGAAGGAGTTGCTGTTTCCATAGCTTTAATACTCTAGTCATGTACTTTTCAACTGTACTTAAAGTTACATATTTGGGATGAGTCCCTATGGGAAGTCTAGTCAGAAAGCACAGACTCACAAACAGGAAATATAACTAGAGTAAGAAGGTGTTGTTCTCCACACAATAGAGTTCAAAGATGTGTCATTCACGTAATTTGGAGCAAGCCCCAGCACCACTATTATTGTTCAGTGTCCCTTATGACAACTTATGATTAAAGCATCATGCTTTCCAAGCCTGTTTGAACTTGCTGCTCTTGCTTATAGATACAAATAACCTGCCCCTTTCTGTGCATAGTTTTCAATCAATAAGCATATCAAGGTGAAAGGCAGGATAGCAGGAATTGTAAAAGCGGGGGGGGGGGGGGGGGAGGGAATCAATTTTCAAAAAGCATATGGTAAAACTGAATACTTAATCAAATTAGCCTAGAATTCCTTCCTATTTTCAGCACTTTTTTTGCAAAAGCAGTTGCTTCATGGTACAGAATGAATTTCAATAAATGTCATACATTTAGTTAGATGGCTTATTTTAAAAATTTGTCGAACCAGGTCACTGGCTCAGAATAGATCTCATTCTAAGACATGACAGATGGATATTGATATTGAACAGAAAGACTGACATTAGCTGAAAGGTTCTGGGCAGAAGAAAATGTCATTCATTTAACATTCAACAACATATTTACTGAGTGCCTACTGTGTGCCAGTATAAACTTATAATAAATATTTGGACTTTAAAAAATATAAAATATTTTATATTACAATAGAAAGAGGAGTTGTGCCAAAATAACGTCCTTGGGGTTAGTAGGGATTATAACGGAATAGGACTGGTCTTTAAAAATACTTATATTTTTTACATTGCATCAGAAAAATGCATTAGTACTCATTCAAACATCCATTCCGTCATGGTTGCAGGATTTTAGATTTCAGATTTTCGACGACCCTTAGTAAAAACCAACTTCCTATTTTTCTGGAACAAAAGGGGCCTTAACATGGCTTCAAAGATTTCTTAGACATCAAAGAGCTTAGAGAGACATACAGTTTATAGATAATGATTTAGGATTTAGTGAATAAAAAACACATGGATTAAATTTCTTTTAAAAGACTCCTAGGTTTACTGTTTAAGAACTAAAATGTTGGTCTAAACACGTTAGTCTCAAGCAAAGTTAAAATTGATTTTTAAAGACAGAGTTGTCTTATGGACCTAAAACTTGGCTGGGTTTTCCTCTCCCACATGATTAGGCTTCAAAAGGAGGCAATCTGCCTTCTGCTAACCAAATTTACTCCACCTCTCTTTCTCTGACTGGTGAAAACTACATTATTTCAAAGGTCTCCAGCTTTGAATGCTCTTCTTGATATTAAATAAAATATTAAAAACCAAAACCATCTCATGGTCTTACTGAACAATTGGAGTATTTCTTAATTCCTCCAAGTCAATTATTTCCTTTGTTTTAACATACAACTTTAAAATTGGACCTGAGATTCAAGGTGCTGTCTCAGATTTCCAACTACTGAAGAATAAAAGATCATTTCAAAGTAGGAAGAGGCCACTGATCTTAATATGTGTATTGTTTCATGACATATTATTATATTTGCATTAAAATAGTAGGAAGAAATACAGTACATAATCTTCTTGTCTAACACAGTGGCCTTCCGGAAGGCCACTAGCCTGGGTATTTCAAGTTCTTAGGACTAAAGGAAACAAGTTAGTGCACAACCTGTGAGCTTTTATTCCTTTGGAAAAATAGATTGCAACACACATCTGATGGCTTTTAAGGGCTCTTGATACCAACACAGTGTGCGTTTTGAATTCCAATGGCAGAGAAATAACAATTGGCAAAGTTCAGGAAGATCTAAACAAAACAAAACACAAAACAAGAAAGTGCTAGTATTCCAAAGAGAGGGTTTATTTTGAATGAGAACTTGGAAATGAAATATGAAATGTACACATAAAGTTATGATGAATTTAGGTTTCAGAAAATGAATGCTTTGGTTCAACAATGAAATCGCTAGATAACCCTCTAGTTTAGAGTTATATATATAGGTTGATAGAAAGTGTGGTGGGCTGATGAGTTTAGAAAAAATAAGTATGTGCCAATATATGAATTTTAAAGTATCTTTTTCTTTTTAAATTGCTAAACTAATATTCCAGAGAAGGAAAAAAATCTGAGAACTATCCTATATAATAAAAACCCAGCACCCATAACAGTGGAACGACCAGAACAACCACTCGACCAGTCACTATGAGGTGCAGTGCCAACCTCTCGGTCCCTTTCCCCAACCCGCAGGCTCCCATCGCCAGATGGCGAATGAGGACCCGGATGCGGGTGGCACCAGGCCAAGGCCCCCGCCCCACCAGTTGACCCACATACAGAGGGCGACCCATGGCAGGAGTGGGTCCAGCAAGCAGGCGGGAACGACTGACCTCTTGGTCCCTCCCCCAGCTGTCAGGCTCCAATCACCCGATGGCGAACGGGAACTGGGGTGGGTGGCAGCGGGCAGTGGGGACAGTGAGCAGGCGGAATGGCCAACCTCTCGGTCCTTCCCCACCACAGCCTCCGTCAGGCTCTGATGGCAAACTGGGAATCCGGGTGGGTAGCAGCAGGTGGCAGGGCCAGCTGCCGGCAGCCAGGGAAGATGGCCCTGATCGCAGGCTAGGCCTAGGGCCTGTACCCGCACAAATTTCGTGCTCCGGGACTCTAGTACAAGATAAAACACTTTGCAGAAGTAGTCCTGGGGCTCTTTGGGCAAATATGTTGCTGAAGGTCACACAGCACTTGAAAGTCACACAGGGGATCACTTGGCAGGTACAGTCATGGCCAAGATTGAAAACAGGACCACCAGGAGCCAAAGCTGGCCCACAGACATTTTGTCTCTCTAGTCATACAGTTTTAAACATACTGAGTTAACATTTAAATATTGAGAGATTTCTAGTTTCTGAAAATTTGAAAGCACCACATGCCACACACTGGGCCTCATGGCAATGCTGATGATACCAAGCAGTCACTGCCCTCTTAGGGCTTTTTCTGAGAACGCTGTCCTTCCCTAGTGAAAGGATTAGCTTTACCATTTAGGTCAGCTGTTTGCAAATCTTGATACAGGATATAGACAGCGTATGAGGAAGAAGGAAGAAAAGATGATGGAAATCCAACACAGTGGCTTAACACTGGAAAGGGGTAAGGAAGGTAAGAAAAAAAGAAAAGAAAGAAAGAAGTGCACAGCAGACAGAACTGTATGCTATAACGAAGTACCCTGCCCCGTCTCTGATGTCTCCAGGCGTATACTATGGAGGGGGATCCATGACAAAGCCTATGGGTTTTGCTCTCAACAAATCCCTTTGGGCCAGGTTCACAGTGTAGAAAACAAGAAGGAAAATTATACATGTGGAGCAATATCCTTGATCAAGGATGGGACCAGGCAAATGGAGGAGAATACCATGGGTTCTCTTCTTCCATACCCCATAAACCAAGGGATGTGGGCCACAACTTCATCTTCATGTTGAGACTGTAGTGAACTATGGCAGGCACTGCCCAGGTACTTCCCATAAATAACCAGAGGCACTATGTACAGCTGTGCAGGCCGTGGACTGCATAATTCCAGACAAAACAAAATGAGAATGGCACTCCTGAGGAATGCAGGGTAGAAGCCCTGCTCCAGATCTCCACATGGTTTGTTTTCTCATCTCCTTCGGGTTCTAGTCTTTGAAGTAAGGCCTCCTCTGATCCCACTACTGAATTTTTCAATTACCACCCGATTTCTCCTTATTCCCCTCCACCACTTCACGCTTCCTTATAGCTCTTATCACCTCATATACAACACATTTCATTTATTGTTTGCCTTCCTAAATATAGAATAAAACATCATGAGGTCGGAGACTTTTGTCTCTTTTAGTCACTGCTGCATTGCCAGAATCTCAAGTTATGCCTAGTAGGTGCACAACAAATTATCCATAATGACCAAATCCTCAACCACTTTCTTGGAGTATAGGAATTAACTTTCACTAGAATCTGTGATTCTCTGACCACATTTTATAATTGCTCTGGCCATATTTCATAATAATCCTTTGTTATATTTGGAGAAATTACATTTTCAAATCCTATGGACCATTATATAATTTATATGGCTTATAAACTCTTATATAAAACTTCTATGGGCCCTATAGATATTACAGAAATCGAAAACAACAGGAGTATCCTCCATAAACATACTTGCAGAAATTCACATAATCACAGAAGAAATATGTATACCTGGGTATGTGATTAGCCAGTTAACTGCTTCTTCTTCTTTTTTTTTTTTTTTTTTTAATTGCACTGTGTTTACACCTCCTGCTACAAATGCCGGATGTATGATTTTTCTCTCAATTAAATTTTACAGCTTATAAAAATACTTTTTCATTTTGTCCTTGAAAAGCAAAGTAATCAGATTTTACTGAATGTTTTTACTGAAACAAATTCCAAAGAGAATATAGTGTTAAACACAACTGAGGAGATATCTGAGAATCGGCTTTCTAATAGAAGGGTAGATGACAAAATTATTCACAACTCTTAATCTGATAATAGGAGAATGCCCCACACATGTGAACAAAGCTTTTCTTGGTATGCCTTACTACAAAAAGAGAAAGCCAGAAAAACAAAACAAAACAAAAAATTGGAGGAAGAGAAGGTGAGAAAACCCCTAGAGACTAGAAATGTATATTCATCATTCATCACTAACCTAAGGGGCCCAACCTATTTCTGTGGAAATGCTTCAAAAAGTTAACCTTCACTGATGACTGGGCAGATGCTATATGGTAATGTTAAGACAGCCCTGGGAGCTAGGCTCTTGCACAGTTTTGTTGTCTATTATATGGGGAAGTTAAGATATTGTCTACCCTGTAAGGTTGTACTATCAGAAAGATGATATACTCAGAAGCAGCTTGAACATTTTAAGGGGTCTTTAAGTTCCAATCTTTTGACTAAAAATTGTATTTAATAGCAAATGGGATGATTTCTAACAATGTCATTCTCGTGTGATATCCCCTTAATAATTATGGATCTTGGTTCCATTTTATGTGTTAATCATCTGTATACCTAGATTGTAAACTCTTCCAGGGACAGAGATTTCATTTCTTCTTTTTAAAAAAATGTTTTTATTGAGTTTTAGAGAGAGAGGAAGGGAGAGAGACAGAGATATAAACATTGATAAGAAAGAAAAAAACATTAATTGGTTGCCTCCTGTACGCCCCCTCACTGGGGATCAAGCCCCCAACTGAGGCATGTGCCCAGACTGGGAATTGAACCAGTGACCTCTTGGTTCATGGGCCCATGCTCAACCACTGAGCAACACCAGCTGGGCCTCATTTCTTCCTTTTTAAAAAATGTTCCCATACTACCAAACACATATGATGCTCTACATACCATTCTTAGCTGTTTTTAGAAATGTGGGCCCGACAGCAACTTTGCCTGCTAACTCAAGTGATGCTGAATTGACATTAGTCAGTATGTCTATCATTTATTACTAAGAGGTGACTATTTATTTTGTGCTGAGCAAAGCTCATGAAGAAATTATGTCCTGAGGACTAGAATCAAAGACAACAGTTTCAACATCCACCAGTGAGGTAAACTCCCCGGCACTTGAGTTTCTGCATATTTTCTCCCCTTAAGGCGGCACAATTAGGAAATGTGGTATGCCATGAACAAACACAACAGCTCAAGGAAAATATTAGGGATGATGGGAAAAAGAAAACATAGATGTTCTGGTGAGAAGCATTAAACCTAATGACAGTGATAAAGAAACCATGAAAATGGAGAAATGGGGCATCCAAGGGCTTGGAAGCACCTCTTACCAAACGGAGGGAACGGGATGAGGAGGAAAGGGGCAGAAGAATGGGAGATGCCCTGAATGTGTAGGGAGCTATGCACTCATTATAGGTGTGTCACCATAGGCATTGGTGCAGCCACCGTTGTGTGTCCTGAGAGGCTGTTAGACTTTTTGAGTTACTCACTTTATCTTGACATGACCACATTTGAGAAAAAGTTTACTTGAAGTTACTGTATAGATTTGTAAAAGAAAATTAAGACTAATGCTATTTTGGACTTAAAAAAACAACAACAGCTGAGGAAACTGATTTCTGAAATGTATTTTTTAGTTTAATCCTCATTTAAACAAATTTAAAAAATTTAAGATTGTAGTGGAACATATACTTAGAAAGTCTTAAATGGAATTTGTAAGAGGGGTATTTTTCCTGCTTAGAAAAGTGTCTTTTTTTTCATTGTAGGTTTAAAAGTCATGAAGATACCAGTTATGTCCTTTCATATTGACTGGCTGTGGTTAACCTTGTACATCTTTATCATTCTAATACACTAATCTTTATCCTTTATTCACTAATTCTGAAGGCACATCTAATGTAAATCCCTATTAGTGATGTACTAAGAACAAAACAGTCTTTGAAAAGGCAGTAGTCAGCAGACCATCTTCTATATACCATAAATTACATTCGGTTGAAATAAAACTATTTTAGATTCATAACCATAGACTTATAAACTGTTAAGTGTGAAACCTGAAAAGAGTTTTAAAAACAACGGTATATTTTATAGGCACTCAGACATATTTCTGGTACTATAAAAATTTCTTATGAGGGATGTAAATCTCACCTGTGTTATTCAGCAGTTCAAAAAGAATGAACACTGAATACACCCAGACTTGTAGTACATGGTTGGAACCAAACCACCTCACTTCTGTTCCATTATGGAAGTTTACATGTTAAAACAAAGCCCAATCCACTTAGAGCTAGGAAGGAAAGCTTTGTACCTGTAAATAACCCAGGCAACACTTACAGTTTACATAAAAGCACAATTTATGTCCCAGTAGCACAGAGTAACATGATGTACATTACTTTCAGATCATCTTCATGCAGAAAAAGTCATTAATCAGCTATAATAGTTTAGCTGTAAAAGAATATAATGTTTCTCTGAATCCATTTGCATGTGTCTGGCTGACAGAAACAACAGAATAAACCTCTACCCAACTCTACAATATGTGAACAGTCTTCCTAAGATTCAGGAGAGGGTCCAGATAGTATATAATCTCTCCAATGTCAGTTTATACAATCCTATCATATTCACTGACCATCTTAATTTGGCAATTAAAGTATCCTGATTATTTTGCCTAAGAAAGATGACAATATTTCATTCTACCCAGCGCTCCTTTGAACACAAAAGTGTGATAAGGTAAAATACAGTGAGCAACTATTCATGCATGAGCCACTGGAATCCTCTTCAGCTGCCAAATCTGTAAATGGCTCTTTTGAATATAAAGGTATGAAATGGGAAACCGTACTTTGTTGTAAATTCTGCACTGGCAATAGTCAGTGAAAATACTTTCATTTGTGCTTTAATTATTATGCCAGTACTAGCCGGTCTATCGGACCTCTGGTTATAATCTGTTTACCTAATAAGATAAATGTCCTCCACAGCGCCCCAGAAAAGAGCTAAGGTACAATTGAAAATGATGGATCACAAGTCCCGTGTATTTGCCAGAAATGCAGAATTCAGCCCTTCACAGAAACATCTGTCCCTTGGAAGGGCCCTCGCGTAAATACAGATAAAGCAGGGTTAAGAACAAGGAAACCTATGGGTTCGAACCTTGTCAGTCTCATCGTGGGACAGGATGACCAGATCCCTTTTATAAGGGCTGAGTCAGATCACAGCCTTGAAACTTGCCTGGCCATAAACAGACATTCATCACTCTCCTACCCCAGCACCTCTGAGTCATACAGGTGGCCGTCTGAAGCGAACCCCTAAAACAGAAAAGCCTCCTTCTAGTTTCGACCACATCCCTTGTTTCTGAAGCCCCTAAACCCTCGCCTACCCCTCTGGAACAGCAGTCAGGTCCCTCAGGGAACAAAGAGACAGAAGCGCTGGGGCGAAGGGTGGGGTGCGGGATATGAAGGGGGTTGTAGTTTTACCTTGAGGTGCCCAGGAACCGGCGGCAGAGAAGTCAGTCGCGCAGGGACCACCCGCGCGCTCCGCGCCTCCTCGAAGCGAGTCAGCTGTCGTCCCGCGTCTGGCTCGCGCCCTCCACTGGGCTCTGCATCTGGTCACAAAGCACTAGGCGAGGGCCTTGGGTCACCTGCGGCCCGATCCAGAGAGCGTCCCATCCGCCGGCGGCGGCGCTCTCTCCGCCCCTTCCCACCCGCGCGCTGATCGGCTGGTGACTCAGCCGGGAACCGGCGCGCGCGGCCCGAGGCGGCCCGGGCGCGTCCAGGCGGGAGGCACGGCCCCACCACCGGACCCAGGAGCTCGGCCTCTTGCCCGCCCCAGCACGTGTTCGTCTGTCCAAGGACCAAAGAGGTGCTGACTGGCACCGCTCCGAGAAGGGAATCGGCTCCCGCCCTTCCTGCCTCCCGCGCGCCGCGCCTGGCCCCGCGGGGGTCGCGTTTCCTCCCACCCTTCCCCCGTCCACGACAAGGTGAAACTTTTTAGATGTAGTTTTCTCGCCCTGTGCGCTCTCTCCTCCCCAAGCTGGGGCAGTTTGAAGTTAGCACAACGGCACACAAGTGGCATCCAGTCTCCCCCTTCTGGCGCTCGCGGGGCAAGCGTCACCGGGCGCGCGGAGCGCACGGCGCGCACACCCCGGGCCCCCCGCGCGCGCACACCCCGCGCGCTGCGGGAGGGAAGAGCGAGAGGCTCTGCCTCTCCCACGTCTTGGTTAGCTGCCGGGCACTGACTCGGGGAGAGAAAGATTTGGGCACCAAGTAAACAAGGAGTTCATTGTCAGAGACAGAGGTAGGAGTGGATGGACAGATTGTCCAATGATTCCATTATGCAGCGATTATCCCCTACTATAACTCGGATTTCTGGAAGGAAGAACAACACAGGAGTTTAACCCCGAGGAAACCTGTTTCCTTAACTTTTTTTGTTCATAGCAGGAAACAGGCTGATTAAATAACTAGGCAAACATCAATGAACAAGCAAAAGAGAACAAAAGTTTAATTCTTGAATGTTGAAATCTTATGATTTGAAAAAAGGGTTTGAGGGCTTGTTTAGTTGTACTAGGATTGTGTTAGGATAACGTTATATCCCACATGTCTGAATATAAGAATTGACATTAACTTTCAAGAGAAAAAAAAGTCACTAGTAATGGGATCTGAGGAACAGTATTGCCTGTTAGGACTCAGCATTCTCCTTTCCAACTCTCCTTAAGGGCTTGTTCAGATAACAGCATCTGTTAGATAATTACAGTTGTGGGACAATTTACTATGCAGGTTCGGGAATTATTTACTAGATTTGAAAATAGAAAAGTATAGTAAGAATAGTTAGCGTTTTCCTGAGAGTTTACTATGTACCAGACACTTTGCCAGGGACTCTACACAAAGTAATTTCAATCCTCAAAAGTGATTACCTCATGATTCCTCAGTTTTATGGAAGAGGACAGTTCCTTACTTAATAGTAGAGCCCTCATTGAAGCATTTTGCAAATGATGAAACTGAGTGTCTAAGAGTCCTGAGAGGATCACACAGCTCTTAGTACGATCAGAGAGGTTAGAAGCCAGCTCAAATCCCAGTCAGGTGTTCTTCACACTATGCCAAGAGGTTGGCCAGGCTGACTAAACAACACACTCCTACCAAAGATTTCTTGATATCACATGGCATAATTTAACAATGACTATGATTCATCATAAATGCTAATTTAGTGGCTGGAGGGTACTGGGCCTATTTATAGACAGATCAATTACAGATTTTGGGTTCATTACCAACTTTCAAAAATGATGAATAAACTAATGAACACACACACACACACACACACACACACACACACACACACACACACAATTAGCCATAGTTGTCCAAAGGAATTACTAGAGTGCTGTTTCTGTTTCCTAATTTCCATAGCAATATGTTATCTGGATTTGTAGATTGCATTATGTAGTTGCTTTAACATGTTTTCTGAGTTTGTGTGCCATGATAACAATATAAAAGAAAACTATTACAATTAAAGTGGTGGAAAGACCCAGAAAAGCCAATGCAAAGTGGAAAATAGAGTATAAATTCAAATAATATATATTGTCAGTACTAAAGTTTACTAGTTTCTAACTATTGAAAAATTTCAATACAATTTTAAAACAAGTGAAAATGTCATTTTAATTTATTAATCATAAATAAGGAGATAACATTTTTATAAAAATAACATAACTAAGAACAGCATAACTAAAAGTATCTGTGTGTATGAAAATCAAATAATTAGTTTTTAAACACTGCCTAGATAGATTTGATCAGGAAAACGAGGACAAGTAATTTCACGGGTTTGAAAATGGGAAGAAGCAGATACTTTATAAAGGCAATAGGAGTGCTACTATCAGTTTTGGTTTTTTGGCAAACTTCAATATTTGCTGTTTAACTTTCCTTGGGCCCATGGCATGGGTGACACACTATGATGAAGTTCTGTTGGTATTTTCCTAACCAAAGCAAACCCCTGTGGTTGGCTAAGCAACACCTGTTCCCAATCAAATATTCCCTTGCCTTCTTCCACACTTGGGTCTGGAAATGCTTATTTTCCCAGACTCCTTTGCAGCCAAACATGGCCACAGGATGTCATTCTGGCAATGAGGTGACGCTGAAGGTTGTTGGGGACTTTCAGTGAAAGAGTTCAGTTTCCTGATTAAAGGGATCTTATGAGCTGGTGCCACCCCTTCTCATTTCTGCTTTCTTGATTTCATATATCATGCCCAGCAGAGAGCTAGCCATCTTGCAACTATGAAAAAAGAAGTTGCTTCTGACATTGCTGAGCTACGGCACCAACACCAGTAGACACCTGCTGATCAAGTATTTTGTGGAAAAATACTTGTTCTACACACTGTTAGCCAGTGTTACTGTTTCCTTTGGCCAAAAACATTAAAAAATGATGTACCCCTCAAATGGGGAGCAAGACATCTCCCAGACTGAGTTTAGCATAGTAGTTAAGAGTGTAGGTTTTAAAGCCAGGTAGCTTGGATTTTAATCCCAGTTCTGCTGCTTGCTAGCTATATGACTACGGGCCAGTGGCTTACCTTCTCTGTGCCTTATCTGTAAAATGGGAATAATAATAGTACTATTTTGAGGATGAAATGGGGAGCTAGCTATAAGTAAAGCACATGGAATAGTGTCTGATAAAATATAAGTGCTTAGGCATGAGCTATCCTTATCCACATGCTTGTGGATAACACAGTGCTAACATGATCTCTTCTGTTGACCTGGAGATGGGCCTAACAGTAGCCATGATCAAGGGAGAGAGGAGCACAGTGTCCTGCCACATTCTTCCTGCTTTCCCTTCAACACATTGAAATTTGGATCTTAGAAGGTACTCTTTAAGTTTATTTGCATGGTGCTGTTTTTGAAACAAAAATGAAAGCAATCTTCTTAGAACAGAGGCTTTATGCTGGCAGCCTGTGGAAGGTAGGGCCCACAGACATGCACAGGCCCACAGAATCTCTATATATAAAAGCCTAAGCAACCATTGCAACCGAACGGACGACCGAACAGGCTGCATGGGGCTACTAGGCTGGCAGGTGGGTCAGTGAGGGGCGACCAAACAACTGAGCAGCAGGCTGCATGGGGCAACAAGGCCAGTGGGGGGAGGGGGCAGTAAGGGGCGACCAGGCTGCGGGGGGCAGTTAGGGACAACCAGGCCAGCGGTGGGGGGGGGGGCAGTTGGGGTAACCAGGCCAGCAGGGAGGGCAGTTAGAGGCGATCAGGCAGGCAGGCAGGTGAGCAGTTAGGAGCCAGTGGTCCCAGATTGTGAGAGGGATGTCTGACTGCTGATTTAGGCCCGATCCCCAGTTTGACATCCCCCGAGGGGTCCCGGATTGGAGAGGGTGCAGGCTGGGCTGAGGGGAGGACCCCCCCCCATGCATGAATTTCGTGCACTGGGCCTCTAGTGTTTTTTAAAGTTTGTGCTGCAGCAGACAGAACATACGTTATGCAGTTTGCCATTGTCCTACCATCTTCTCTTAAAATCCCTCCAGCCTACTTCTGATGTGTTTTTTTTTAAATCTTTTTTTTTTTTAATTAATTTCAGAGAGAGGAAGGGAGAGGGAGAGAGAGATAGGAACATCAATGATGAGAGAGAATCATCAACTGGCTGCCTCCTGCACACCCCCTGCTGGGGATCGAGCCCACAACCCGGGCATGTGCCACTGAGCCACACCAGCTGGGCCTACCTCTGATTGTCTAAGTATTTTTTTTTCTTGGATTCCCTCTCTCTGCCCTCTTTAACTCTCCGATCCTATTGCCCCCATTATTGTGCTTATGGCAAAAAGACAAGATGAAAAATTATTTGATTGTTTCTCAAATAATTTCTGTGGAAAAAATACATTTTGGGGATGTAGGAATCCTCTTATCTTTTAGAGATATGTTATCCACATTACAACATTGAAGAATCTGAAATTCACGTGGAAAAACAAAAGAGAAAAGAAAAAAAACCCACCCCAAACATGCTTTTTCTCTCTTAGTAGCCTCTATAGCAATTTTCTGTAAAATTAGTTTAATAGATAACATACTTTGCAAAACCTCACCTTAAAGAATGGAAATGCAGCTATAAGGAATTAGAGCAGAGCAATTTCAATATGAACTGCTTTTATGTCAATTTGTATTGGTCATTTGCTTGTGGTTAGGCTCCCTAAAAATAAAACATGCAATGCTAAGTTATCTAAAAATATAAATAAGTTTATTCAATATTGAGGACAAGTACAGGGCAGTTATGCTCCTGAAGCTACAAGTACCATGATTTTAATCAGAAGGCCTGGGAGACTGGATGCAGGAAAATTAAAAATAAATTACCACTTCCAAAAGGATGTAGCAATTTTGCTAGTGATTTGGTTCATTTTCATGTCCAGCTTTTTGCCTCTCATAAAATATGCAAAGGTAGAATGTATTTAGCTCCCATTTATTAAATGTCTGCCATATAACAGTCATGTGTTTGAGTTCTATGTATGTCCTCATAACAAAACTCTAGGACAGTATCATCCCCTAGTTTACACCCAGGGAAATGAGGCTTAGAGAGATCATGTTATTTATCCAAGATCACACACCTAGCCTAAGTCTGTCCCCTTCCAGAACTGTACTTCCCATTGCAATGTTTATCAACTATTTCTCCTCCTGTGGTGAACGATGCAGTCGTTTAACATAGAGCAGCAGAACTTAAGGCTTCCTCCCATTTTTTCTTTCTTCTCTGCACTTTAAGGGATGGCCACCCTCTGATTGTTTGACCCTTGGGGACCCGATGTTGTAGTGCAGAATAGTTGTGCTAGCACCACTTACGTTGTCTTTAGGTTGGAGCAAGGGTCCCAGGCAGGTGATGGACTGTAAGTGTGAGCCACCAAGACTTTCCTGATGTGAAAAGGAACTGGAATGCTCTTTCCCCGTGTCTCTGTTTTTACGACACCTGCACTCTCCTTTGGATACTTAGGGAATGTGAGAAAGGGAAGCCCAAATGACAGAGAGTCCAGAGTCTTAAGAGAAGGTCTTTTGGAGAATGTCTCTCTTCTCAAGAGATAAAAAAATAAAGGCAATGACTTGTAGAAAGGCTGCCCTCATAATTATCCTATCAATAGTTCCCTCTCTGAAGCTCGGTTAATTTCTTTTTCTTCTCTTTTCCATTCTCATCTTTTCTTTTCCTTTTCTGTCTTTTACCTTGTGGTAAATTACAAAAGCATTTTTTGGGGAAAATCTTTTATTGTTATATAACATAGTATAGCATCATTTCCCAACTAGCACATCCATTCCCTCTGTTAATTTAAACTGTTTGGCACTAATACAAATGGATTAGCCTATCTTGGGAAATAATGCACTAACAATGATAAATGTATTTCTTTCATTGGTTAGCATTTATTTATGGTTAACCCTTTAGAAAAATGTATGTAGTGTGCATGTGTTTGTGCAGTTATTGCAGTTCTAACTTTTACCACTAACTTGATGATTGCTTTGGCATTTAACTCCCGTGGATCAGTTATTTCAGCTATAAAAACATTTCCAAAGTCTGTTGAAAATGATATTAAAAATTAAGTATCAACCAAAATTGTACTGAAACCAGTCCTTTCGAAGCAAATACACCAAACAAGTTGCTAATTGTATTGTACATAAGGGATGTTGTATTAGAAAGAAAATACTCTGGATTGTGGTTCTTATTACTATTGCCTTGTCCAAATATGATATAATTCTTTTTTCTATTTCAATGATTGATTTAATAATCAACTTAGGGATAGTATATTTGGTGATCCCAAAAGTAAATTAGGCAGTTTAGAAATGGCTATGATATTTAACAGTTTAAGAGGTAATATATAGGTCTTAGTGGCATTGAAAAAAATGATAGAATGTTTGAAAGGTTTGATTAGAATCATTGTGACTATTCTGATGTATAACGGAAGTCTAATAAAGATGGTTCCAATACTTTTGTACTGGCCAGATTTCAACCATTTATTTAACAACCTTGTAGTCAAAGTATAATTATTATTCATGCGGATTCAAAACACACAGACAAAATGGCAATAATTCTAGATTAACCTTGGTTTGCCACTTAAGAATTTAAAAACAACATATTAAAAAATAGCACAAATTGTGACCTGTCAAGGGCCATGCTCAGAAAGTCCACGGTGGTGCAAACTGCTTCAGATTTCTAGTTCACTTATCTATTATAAACAACCCTGCCTTTACTTACTTTAAAATACAAAATTCAACCAAACTGCCCCCAAGAGGCAATTGCAAACTAACCCCCAGACAGAACTGTCAAAATCAATAAAATCATCTGCAAATTTCCGTGCTTATGTTGAAGGAATTCTCAGAGAATGTGTAACCTGAATTAGAAAAGACATCTTTTTAAAGCTTTTCCTGAAGTGTCTGGGCCATCTGTTTCGCCCAAGCTCCCATGTTAGAGCTGTTATCAAGTCCTATTGGCTCTCCCATTGCTACTGTTAACAAATGGATTTGTCACCCCAAAGTTAAGAAAAACCAGATGTTTCCTTTGTTGTTCAGTATCCTAATGGCAGGTCAAGAACATGTTTAAAAAGCACCAGTGCAATTGAGAAATAATATTAGTAACCTGATCAATGAGGTCATATGATTTAGGATCATTTCAAGATTTTGAGTGAATTTCAATATTTGGCTATCTACATTTATCGGATTACCCTCAAATTAATCTGTGTGGGGTTTTTTTTGTAAATAGAAACCTGTATTTTATGGGAATCATAATTTGTATGGAAGCAGTTATAAATCCTATATAATAAAAGCCTAATATGCTAAGTGTCTGGTTGTCCAGTCGTCCATTCAACCAATCAAAGTGTAATGTGCTAATGATATGCTAAGGCCGCTCAACCGCTCGCTATGATGTGCACTGACCACCAGGGGCAGACGCTCAATGCAGCAGCTGCCCTCTGGTGGTCAGTACGCTCCCCCAGGGGGAGCGCCACTCAGCCAGAAGCCAGACTCATGTCTGGTGAGCACAGCGGCAGTGGCAGGAGCCTCTCCCTCCTCCACGGCAGTCAGACATCCTCTGAGGGCTCCTGGACTGCAAGAGGGCACAGGCCAGGCTAAGGAATGCCCCCCTCCCCTCCGACCCCACCACCTCCGCACCCTAAGTGCAGGAATTTCATGCACCGGGCCTCTAGTATGGAATAAAATATTTAATCGTGTAACCTGTAACCTGAGGTCTTGTCAATTAATTTCTTACCCAAATGTTTATTGAGCCCATACCATGTGCCAGGGAAGTATTAGTGTCTGGGCTACAAACATGGATGAGATGTGATCCTTAACATTGAGGGGCTCATAATCTAGCATAGAAAACTCACGTGTAAATCAGCAGACCTGCTACAACATGGCAAGTGCTAAGCACTGTTAGGAGAGTGTCATGGACTAACTGTGGTGATTAGGAGGAGATGAGGGAACATGGAAGACACTATGAGGGAGGCCACATTTGAGCCACATCTGAAAGGATGAGCAGGAGTTTACCAGGCAACTGTATTTTCAGGGGGATTTGCAGGTGAGGAAATGAATTCTTAACAGGGGAAGAATGCACACAGGCTTGAAATAATTATATATTCAGGCTTCTGTAAGGAGTTGAGAACAGTTGGGGATACAATGTTTGGGGGTAGGGCAGGAAATATGGCTAAAAATGTAGGTGAGGATCAGAATATGAGGGGTCCTCTATACCACATCAAGAAAATCTGTATGGTAGGTAATGAGTCACGAACATATTTTAAGTAAAAATAATTAGAATTTTACATTTTAGAAAGATCACTCTGGTGTAATGGAAGTTTTGGAGCAGGGAAGGCTATTTCTTTGATGCAGGGGAGCAATGATGAAAGCTTTGATGTAAGGCAGGGACTGCTAGGATGAAGGGCAGGAAAGAAAGTTTGACAGATGCAATGGTGTGCAACATACAAGACCACTTAGTGGTAATAAAAATTGAGCCCCATTCAGAAAGGTTGCTTTTGATTTGTCTTATTTACTTTTTGTTGTTTAATGATAGTCTGGTGCACAATGATGAGTTTATGTTGGACTTGCTAAGCTTAAGGTGGAGTATTTATGTGTCCTTGCACAATGAGTTGTGACAGGTCTGGAACTTACACTAAAATACCAATGTGCCGATGGTTCTATTGCCTACTTGGTTATGTTGGGAACTCGTTTTTTTTAGACCTCCCTTCTTCATGCAATTTCAGATTGAAGTTGGCTTAAAGGGAAGCTGTGTGAGTTCTGGGAGGCAGAAGAGAAGCAGCTGTAATTATGTTCTGAAGGTTATCATTGGTCCCAGGGCACTGCTGGGTTTCAATTTGTTCTTGCTCTCCCGTTGTTCCTGAGGCTGACCTTGGCTACCAAAAGTGACCCCAGGCCTCCACTGGATGCTTTGCTGACAATTCACAGAGGTGGCAACCATGGCCAACAACCTTCCATATACTTATGGTCCAACTCCAGTAGCAATACATGTTAGCTTCCACAGCTCCCTGGAAATTCTGACTCGTCTGTGACTTTTCTGCTCCTTCAACTACATTTTGCAGATATTTATCTTCCCAGCTCTTGCCATAATTGAGTGAGTATTCATTCCTATCATCCCATAACACTCACAGTGGTTCTTCTTTCCTGATTAAATCTGTTTAAAGCTACAACTGAAGTGTATTTTCAAACAGAACTCCTTAAAAACACTACATTTTCCACTCAAAACTGTTTATCACTTGAAATTGTTTTAAGAGTCTGTTTTTTTCTGGACTTCCTGATAGTGACCACTAGTGTAGAATGATGATTTTAATATGTCTAAATGGAGAAATTGTCAGAATACCTATGAGGAATCTCAAGAAAAGTCAACATTTGGTTCTTATGCTGTTGAAAGAAATCATTATTATTATTACTTTTTGTTTTTTGTTTATTTGTAAGTTTTTGTTTTATTTTTGAGATTAATTTCCATTCAAATTGTGTCAACATAAGAAATGTTCAAACCTGTAGAGAATTTTTATGAGGTTATTTGAGCCAAACTGACGACAACTGCTGGGAAACAAAATGCCAATGGATTGAGAAAACGCTCCAGAGAATGGCAGTTTTGCAGTGGTCTCAATGTGCTTTCTTCTTTACTTCTCTAGCTGTAGGATTTCCATTCAGCCAGCTTTTAGGTGGCTCTGTTATTATTACTTTTTGTATGTGAACATTATAATATAATCTAGTACTCCAGAGCTATCTGGACCATAGAGAGCAGGACATGAAAGGTATTAGGTGCCTTGCATACAGGAAGGCAGATTATGGCAGGAAAAGAGGAGTTCATCCTGCTGGCAGGTGAAGGCATTCTTGGAGTAAAGTGGGATAAAGCCTCTTATTGAAAAAGCAGCTGTGGAACAGGGATCCTGATGCTTTTGGCTCAATAAAAATCCCCTCATGAGAAGGTTATGACAGGAGTGAGTGAGGGTACTGTCTAGAACTCTAGAATAAGCTTTTGAGTTGCTTTTCTCCATGCACCCCTGCCCTGGGGAGATGATAGAGTTTAAGTCCAAGGATTATAAGAAAAGATATTGACTTTGTTGCCGGTATTGGGAAATGAGACTTGACCTAGAAAAGTGTGTGCCCTCGGAACAACTCAAAATCTCTGGGACACAGCAAAAGCAGTTCTGAGAGGGAAGTTCATAGCACTTCAGGCTTACCTCAAAAAAAAGAAAAAAAAAAGAAAAATTAACAATAAATTATTTAACCTTACAACTTAAAGAATTAGAAAGAGAACAATAAGAAAAGCCCAGAATAAGTAGAAGGAATGAAATAGTAAAGATTAGAGCAGAAATAAATGACATAGAGATTTTTAAAAAATACAAAAAAGTCAATGAAACCAAGAGCTAATTCTTTGAAAGGGTAAACAAGATTGATGAACCATTAGCCAGACTCATCAAGAAGCAAAGAGAGAGGACCCAAATAAAAAAATCAGAAACAAAAGCAGGGAAGTAACCAGTGATACCATAGAAACGCAAAGGATTATAAGAAAAACTATGAATAACTACATCCCAATAAGCTGGACATGTGGATGAAATGGAAAAATTCCTAGAAAAATACCATCTCCCAAAACTTAATCAGGAATAATTTAAAAACCTGAATAGGCCAATAACAACTGATAAAATAGAAGCCGTAATAAAAAAAATAAAAATTAAAAAAAAAAACTCCCAGCAAACAAAAACCCATATCCGGATGGCTTCACAGGGGAGTTTTACCAAATATTCAAAAAAGAACACCTACACTCCTCAAACTATTCCAAAAAATCGAAGAGGAAGGCACACTCCCAAGTTTTTTTTATGAGGCCAGCATTATCCTAACTCCAAAATCAGATGAAGACACTACAAAGAAAGAGAATTACAGGCCAATATCCCTGATGACCATAGATACTAAAATTCTCAAAAAAATATAGTAAATCAAATCTAGCAATATATTAAAAAGATCATACACTATTACAAAAAGAAATTTATGCCAGGGATGCAAGGCCAGTACAATACTCACAAATCAATAAATGTGATACATCATATAAAAATGTTAAAAGACAAATATCACATGATTATATCAGCAGATGCAGAAAAAGCATTCAACAAAATCCAGTACCCATTTTTTGATAAAATCTCTCAGCAAAGTGAGAATAGAGGGATCATACCTCAACATGATAAAGGCCATATGACAAACCTACAGCCAACACCAAACTCAATGGGCAAAAACTAAAGCCATTTCCCCTAAGAACAGGAACAAGACAGGGATATCCACTTTCACCACTTTTATTCAACATAGTACTGGAAGTCCTAGCCACAGCAATCAGACAAGAAGAAGAAATAAAAGGCATCCAAATTGGAAAGAAAGAAGTAAAGCTCTCATTATTCTCAGATGACATAATATTGTATGTAGAAAACCCTAAAGACTCCACCAAAAAACTACTAGACTCAGTAAATGAATTTGGCAATATAGCAAGATACAAAATCAACACCCAGAAATTGATGGCTTTTTTATACACTAATAATGAATGCTCAGAAAGATAAACTAAACAAATAATCCTATTTACCTTTGCAAAAAAAAAATTAAGATACTTAGGAATAAATTTAACCAAGGAGGTGAAAGACTTGTACTTGGAAAACTACAGGGCGTTGAAAAAATAGATAGAAGAAGATATAAACAAGTGGAAGAATATACCATGTTCATGGATTGGTAAAATTAACATCATTAAAATGTCCATATTACCTTGGCAATCTACAGATTCAATGCAATCCCTATTAAATTACCAACAGCATATTTCATAGACCTAGAACAAATACTCCAAAAAGTTATGTGGAACCAGAAAAGACCCCAAAATAGCTGCAGCAATCTTGAGAAAGAAGAACAAAGTTGGAGGAATCACAATACCAGATATCAGGTTATACTACAAAGCCACTGTAATAAAAATAGCCTGGTACTAGCACAAGAACAGGCATATAGAACAATGGAACAGAACAGAGACCCCAGAAATCAACTAAGCCATCATGCTCAATTAATATTTGGCAAAGGAGGCAAGCGCATACAATGGAGTCAGGCCAGTCTCTTCAATAAATGTTGTTGGGAAAATTGGACAGATCCTTGCAAACACATGAAACTTACAGCACACACAAGAATAAACTCAAAATGGATAAAAGACTTAAATGTAAACTGGGAAACCATACAAATCCTAGAAAAAACCACAGGTAGCAAAATCTCAGACATCTATCCTAGCAATATGTTTACAGATACATCTCCTAGGGCAGTGGTCGGCAAACTCATCAGTCAACAGAGCAAATATCAACAGTACAACGATTGAAATTTCTTTTGAGAGCCAAATTTTTTAAACTTAAACTTCTCCTAACGCCACTTCTTCAAAATAGACTCGCCCAGGCCGTGGTATTTTATGGAAGAGTCACACTCAAGGGGCCAAAAAGCCGCATGTGGCTTGCGAGCTGCAGTTTGCCAACCACTGTCCTAGGGCAAAGGAAACTAAGGAGAATATAAATGGGACTACATCAAAATAAAAAGCTTCTGCACAGCAAAAGAAACCATCAGCAAAATGAAAAGGGGGCCCACTGTATGGGAGAACATATGATATATCTGCTAAAGGGTTAATATCCAACATATACAAGGAACTCATACAACTTAACAAAAGGAAGACAAACAATCCAATTGAAAAATGGGCAAAGAACCTAAATAGACACTTCTCCAAAGTGGACATATAGACAGACAAGAGACATAGGAAAAAATGCTCAAAGTCACTTATCATCAGAGAGATACAAATTAAAACAACAATGAGGTATCACCTCACACTTACCAGAATGGCTACCATCAACAAATCAACAAATGACAAGTGCTGGCATGGATGTGGAGAAAAGGGAACCCTTGTGCACTGCTGGTGGGAATGCAGACTGTTGCAGCCACTGTGGAAAACAGTATGGAGTTTTCTCAAAAATTAAATATGGAACTGCCATTTGACCAGGTGATCCCACTTCTAGGAATATATCCTAAGAAACCTGGGACGCCTATCAGAAAGAATGTATGCACCCCTATGCTCATAGCAGCACAATTTACAATAGCTAAGATCTGGAAACAGCCCAATTGCCCATCAATGGATGAGTGGATAAAAAAAGGTGTGGTACATTTATACCATGAATACTATGCAGCAGTAATAAAGAAGGATCTTTTACCCTTTGAGACAGCATGGAGCGACCTGGGGAGTATTATGCTAAGTCAGTGGTCGGCAAACTGCGGCTCGCGAGCCACATGCAGTTCTTTGGCCCCTTGAGTGTGGCTCTTCCACAAAATACCACGGCCTGGCTGAGTCTATTTTGAAGAATTGGCGTTAGAAGAAGTTTAAGTTTAAAAAATTTGGCTCTCAAAAGAAATTTTAATCATTGTACTGTTGATATTTGGCTCTGTTGACTAATGAGTTTGCTGACCACTGCCCTAGCCAGTTTGGATCAGTGGTCGGCCTGCAGACCAAAGGGTCCCTCCCGGGTTTGATTCTGTTCAGGGGCACATACCTGGGTTGTAGGCTTCTCCCGGCCAGGCCCTGGTCAGGGCTCATGGAGGAGGCAACCAATCGATGTGTTTCTCTCACATCGATATTTCTGTCTGTCTTTCCCTCTCTCTTCCACTCACTCTAAAAATCAATAAAAAAATATCCTTGTGTGAGGATTAAAAAAATAAAAGAGATGCATACCTCTAAGGTCCACTTATAGATTCTAAAGTTCTTCTATGTTTATTATATTCAAAGAGAAAAAAATCACAGATGCTACCTACTCAATGTGGCTCTCATTTTGATGAATATAAGTAAGGTTTTAATATTGTTAAGATCATTTCAAGTATACAATATAATTTTGGGGGCATTTAATGTACAATTTTATGGCATAGCTCACTATCACAAGCATTGAATGAGTACTCTTAGTAATAAAGAATGTATGGAACAAATTGTTAAAATTCAATTCAACACTTTTATTTCACACATTGCAAGCTAAAACAAAGAATAGCCTTTACCATGACCTATCTTTCCAACATTATATTCAACTAGTGACCTGTCTCGCGAAATCACATGAGACCCAGGACCCCCTCCCCACCCCTGCCACCCCTTGCCCCTGCATCATGGGACCGCCCTGAATCCCAGAGTCCCACCCCGCGTGGCCAGCACACTGTGGGACGGCCCCGAGTCCTGGACTGCCACCCCAATGCCCCGCCTCCGGGCTGCACGCAGTGGCTGCCGGGCCCTGCCTCCGTGGCACGCATGCAGAGCCCATGGAAACCCTGGCTGAAGCCATGCGAAGCAGACCCTGGGACCCCTGCACCCCTGTGGGGCTGCAGGAACCCCAGCAGAAACCACGTGGAGCGGCCGCCGGCCCCGCCCCCACTGTGTGTGCCACCATCTTGTGATAATGTTATGGCTTGAGGGTCAATTTGCATATTACCTCTTTATTATGTAGAACTAGAGGCCTGGTGCACGAAATTCATGCATGTGGGGGGGTTGTCCCTCAGCCCAGCCTGCACCCTTTCCAATATGGGACCCCTCGAGGGATGTCAGACTGCCAGTAGAATCAGGCCTAAACAGGCAGTTGCACATCCCTCTCACAATCCAGGACTGCTGGCTCCCAACTGCTCGCCTGCCTGCCTTCCTGATTGCCCCTAACCACTTCTGCCTGCCAGCCTGATCACCCCCTAACCACTCCCCTGCCGGCCTGATTGATGCCTAACTGCTCCCCTGCCAGCCTGATTGCCCCTAACTGCCCTCCGCTGCAGGCCTGGTCACCCCTAACTGCCCTCCCCTGCAGGCCTGGTCCTCCTAACTGCCCTTCCCTGCAGGCCCGGTCTCCCCCAATTTCCCTACTCTGCCTACCTGGTCACCCCTAACTGCCCTCCCCTGCAGGCCTGATCACCCCCAACTGCCCTCCCCTGCTGGCCTGATTGCCCACAACTGCCCTCCCTTGCAGGCCTGGTCCCTCCCAACTGCCCCCTCCCCCCGCTGGCCATCTTGTGGTGGCCATCTTGTGTCCACATGGGGGCAGGATCTTTGACCACATAGGGGCAGCCATCTTGTTTGTTGCAGTGATGATCAATTTGTATATTACTCATTTATTAGATAGGATAGAGGCCTGGTGCACGTGTGGGGGCTGGCTGGTTTGCCCTAAAGGGTGTCCCGGATCAGGATGCGGGTTCCCTTGGGGCGTGGGGTGGCCTGGGCGAGGGGCCTGTGGTGGTTGACAGGCCGGCCACGCCCCCCAGTGACCCAAGGAGGTCCTGGGATCTGGGATTTATTTATCTTCTATAATTGAAACTTTGTAGCCTTGAGTGGAGGCCTGAGCCCGCCAGGGTGTGCGGAAAGCTTGGCTTCCTCCATTGCCGGAGAAACCCAAGCCTCCTGCTCGCTCCATGACCCCAGCCATCTTGGTTGGGTTAATTTGCATACCCGCTCCTGATTGGCTGCTGGGCGTGGCTTGTGGTGTGGCAGAGTGATGGTTGATTTGCATATTACTCTTTTATTAGATAGGATTACCTGGCTTTCTATGTTCTGCTTTATACTACTCTGTATGTTTTATACTTTATGTGTCCTATGTTTTTTGTTTCTGTTACCTGGAATCCTTCCACCACTACTGCCCTCCTACCCCCAGGTCACCAGACTCCACTTGCCAAAATCCTACCCAACCATCAAAGCCCATATTAAATATTTCTTTGCTCAAGCAGGCTTTCCTAATTCTCCCAAGAAAGTCAACCCAGCCCTAACCGGTTTGGCTCAGTGGATAGAGCGTCGGCCTGCGGACTGAAGGGTCCCGGGTTCGATTCCGGTCAAGGGCATGTACCTTGGTTGCGGGCACGTCCCCAGTGGGGGGTGTGCAGGAGGCAGCTGATCGATGTTTCTCTCTCATCGATGTTTCTGACTCTCTATCCCTCTCCCTTCCTCTCTGTAAAAAAATCAATAAAATATATTAAAAAAAAAAAAGAAAGTCAACCCATTTCTTCTTTAAAGTTCATAACACATTATTTGTACCTTTCTAACAATATGGATTTTCTTCTCCTTGGAAGTATACCTCCCTGTTTTTCTCTTACATCATAAACTTCTTGAGAACAGGAATCATGTCTTGCTCATCTGCATATCTCCTACTATATTTAGAAGACTTTTAATAACTGTTGTTAAAATGAATTCTAAGTAACACATATGTAAGCAAAAGTCTATAGACTTATTAAAACACAAACAAAACCCCAACAAAACCATTCTAATATATGCAGGAAAACATGTATGTGATCATTATTAGAAAGAGTTATATTCCTGGGTAAAGCTATTTCCCATTCTATCAATAATGACTATCATCTTTTCTATTTTACCTTTATTATTAGCAGAGACTTTGCATGTTTATCAGGTTTTGATGACTAGGATTCTTTTCCTTGGGTAAATTATTAAAGTTAAACTTGATATTCCTTTGGAAAAGTACTCTCCCACACCCTTACAACCAGCCAAAATAACCCATAAGATTGAACTCTTAGCTTTGAAGTGACTTTCTTTAGTTAGCTGGCTTATAACTCTAATATTTTGAGTATGTCAGTTCAACAAAAAAGGTGATCCAGGTGGAATGGAAGCCCAATTCCCCCTCTTTATTAACCTAGCCTGGATAAATTTCCCAATAAAAAATTCCCCAAGATTTATTTTAAGTTTCTTGTTATTTGGAAAATCAGCAGCTTCAAAGCATTTTCAGAATATTGTCCTATAGCTAAACTTTAGATTACTTTTATTGAAGAGTTTAAAAAAACTACTTGAGGAGCTTTTGGGAAAGATTATCGATGTAAGCCTGAGCTAAAAGTCATTGGTTCATATTTCATTAGTCATGCTGTTTGTCACCAGTAAATCTTTCACTGGATATTTGCCCATTCCTATGAAAATAACACTCTTGCCTTTATTTCTACATTTTAGCTTCCATTAAACTGAGGCTTAGACCTCTTTTTTTTTCAGGCATAGGATAAGATTACCAGAAATAAGTGTAATGTTGAAACTTTTATTTAGTGACTAAAGTAAGTTTTTGGTCTCTATAAGGGACCATGGTTATATCTTCTTGTGTATTTGGAAAATTTCCTTGAACATGTGAAGTGTGTGTAATGAATTTCTGCAATGAATGACAAAAATGTGAAACCCTTGGGATTCTAAATATTGTAAAGATGTTTAATGCCATAACAAAAAGTTGTTCTTTGATAGCCCATGCACAGTAATCATCTATTTCACCATCATTATATTATTTATTCATGACAATAACTATAGGATTCAGAAAATACATATAATGTACATTTGTATAGAATTTGAATTTTTCATTCAATGGAATCTGATGTATGTTATCTTTTCCTGACACATGAATTGGATAACTTTCTAGGAGCTGGTTATTTTTTTCCCTTCAAATTTAATCTAGAAACAAATTACATTAAGCTTGGTGCTAAAAGTCTATCTGATGAGAATCTTTCCAATGTTCTTTTTATATTTAGATTTATAGATAGATTACAAATCAGTCAAATTTAAATTGAAGTAGCATTTCAAAATAAAGGTTTTCTTTCTATGTTTGTTTTAGTAATATGGCGTTGCTTGTTTTGAATATAGAGTAATAATTATTTGCTAGTCTAGAAATAGCTAAATACCCAATTTTCAGATTAGCATTAAGTTTCTAGTATTGCCTGTTTGATGTCCTTACATGGCCGTAATCAAGTAAGCTCCACATTGCTTGATTATAATATTCATCTGGCTTTCTGCCATATAAATGGATGCATTAATACTCAGTTCTCCACAGTGTTGTGAAGTTCAGTTAATGTTTATAGAAGCTTCATGAGATTGTCTGCTGAAAGATATTACATGAGGTAAAATTATATAAAAAACAAACGTGTAGAGTATTCTAGAAATAGTTGCTTAGCATACAGGTTTTAAGTGTGCAAATCAATAAAATATCATCTGCATACTACATCATGCATGCATTGCCCAAAGTAAAGTCTTTTCTGTCCCAGTTTATACTCTCTTTGCCCACCTCCACCTTTCCCCACCTCACTTTCCCTCTGGCTTATCACCATACTGTTGTCTATGTCTATGTGTTTTATATATATACTAGAGGCCTGGTGCACAAATTCATGCACCAGTGGGGTCCCTCAAGCCTGGCCTGCCCGATCAGGCAGAAACTGGCTCTCCGACATCCCAGGACCCCACCAGGACCACCAGGACCCCAGCAGCAAGCTAACCTACCTGTCGGAGCATCTGCCTCCTGGTGGTCAGTGCACATCATAGAGAGCAGTTGAGCAGCCTTAGCATATCATTAGCATATTATGCTTTGATTGGTTGAATGGATGACCGGACGACTGGACACTTAGCATATTAGGCTTTTATTATATAGGATATACTAGTGTATATATAGTACCCAGAAAACATATACACAATTTGAATGATTATAAAGTCCGTGTTTATTAACATACAGTTCATTTATAAAATTTAAAAGAATTTACAGAAATAAATACTTTTTTTTATCAACACCTGTTTTCAAACTGCTGATAACACAAAAAAAATAATTACAGAAAACTTCCCCTACCTGGTGAAAGCAATGGAATCACAGCAGACATCAAAGAATCATGTCATTCAGTATTTGTGTGCCCTCATTTCATCAATTGTTGCCGGTTTTGTGCGGTAAACTTTATCTTTTATGTATCCCCATAAATAAGTCTAGTGGATAAATTTTCTTTGTTCAAAGCTTAATCTGGTTTCACCCATTATTTCAAATCAGTCAAACCTGAAAAGGAGTGAAAATTAAGTGAGTTATCATCTCTTAAAGTGTGTATACATATTTGTTTTTGGAAATCCTTTCATCTTTTTTTTCACTCAGTCCCCAATCTCCCTCTCTTCTGACAGTTATCAGTCTATTCTATGTATCTAAGATTTTCTTTTCTTTTGTTTGTTAAATTATTTTATTCATTAGATTCCACATATAAGTGAGATCACGTGGGATTTATCGTTTTCTGACTGGCTTATTCCACTTTAGCATAATAATCTCCAGATTCATCTATGCGTCACAAAAGATAAGATTTCCTTCTTTTCTATGATTCCATTATGTAAATATACCACAGCTTTTTTATCCACTCATCTATTGATGGACATTTGGGCTGTTTCAAGATCCTGGCTATTGTAAATAACACTGCAATGAACATAGTGTGCATATATTATTAGTGTTTTGATTTTCTTTGAATAAATTTCTAGAAGTGTAATTGCTAGGTCAACAGGTAGTTCCATTTTTAATTTTTGGGGAAACCCCATACTGTTTTTCACAGTGGCCTCACCAGTCTGCATTCCCACCAACAGTTCACTAGGGTTCCCTTTTTTGCCACAGTCTCACCAGCACTTGTTTGTTGATTTATTGAGGATAGCCATTCCGACATGGGTGAAGTGACATAACACTGCAATTTTAATTTGTATCTTTCTGCTAAGTGGCATTGAGGATCTTTTCATATGTCTGTTGGCCATCAGAATGTCATCTTCAAAGTGTCTATTCAAATTATTTGCCCATTTAAAAAAATTTATTGTAGAGATGTACCTCTTTTTTCACCCTAGTACCCCCCTCCACCCAGTTCCTGCCCCACCCCTGGCCTTTACCACCCTACTGTCTCTGTCCATAGGTAAGATCCTTGATTAATCTCATCCCACACCCTCTTCCCCTTCCCTCTGAGATTCGTCAGTCTGTTCCATGTTTCCATGCATCCGATTCTATTTTATTCACCAGTTTATTTTGTTCATTAGATTTCTTGTTCATTTATTTTGATTTTCAGATTCAATTATTGGTAGATATGTATTTATTGCCATTTTATTGTTCATATTTTTTAATCTTTTTTTTTCTTCTTCTTCCACTTCTTAAAGAATATACTTCAACATTTCATGTAATACTGGTTTGGTGGTGATGAACTCCTTTAGCTTTTTCTTGTTTCTGAAGCTCTTTATCTGACCCTCAATTCTAAATGAGAGCTTTACTGGGTAGAGTACCAACATTCACATTATGGGAATGCTAGAAGGAGAAGAGAGAGAGCAAGATATTGAAAACCTATTTGATGAAATAATGACAGAAAACTTTCCCTTCCTGGTGAAAGAAATAGACTTACAAGTCCAGGAAGCACAGAGAGTCAAAAACAAGAGGAATCCAAAGAGGCCCACACCAAGACACATCAGAATTAAAATGCCAAGGGTTAAAGACAAAGAGAGAATTTTAAAAGCAGCAAGAGAAAAGCAATTAGATACCTACAAGGGATTTCTCAACAGAAACTTTGCAGGCCAGAAGGGAGTAGCAAGAAATATTCAAAGTGATGAATAACAAGAACCTACAACCAAGATTACTCTACCCAGAAAAGTTATCATTTAGAATTGAGGGTCAGGTAAAGAGCTTCACAGACATTTGCCCGTTTTTAAATTAGGTTGTTTGTTTTCTTGGAGTTGAGTTGTATACGTTCTTTATATATTTTGGAAATTAACTCCTTATCAGATGTAGCATTGGTGGATTCAGTGGGCTGCCTTTTCATTTTGTTGAAGGTTTCTTTTGCTGTGCAAATGCTTTTTAGTTTGATATAGTCCCATTTGTTTATTTTTCCTTTGTTTCCCTTGCCTGACGAGATATATCAGCAAAAATATTGCTATGAGAGATGTCTAAGATTTTACTTCCTATGTTTTCTTCTAGGATTTTTATAGTTTCCAACTGACATTTAAGTCTTTTATCCATTTTGAGTTTATTCTTGTGTATGCTGTAAGCTAGTAGTCTGTTTTTATTTATTTTGCAGGTATCTGTCCAATTTTCCAACACTGTTTATTGAAAAGACTGCCTTTACTCCATTCTATGTTCGTGCCTCCTTTGTCAAATATTAATTGACCATAATGGTGTGGGTTTATTTCTGGGTTCTCTGTTCTGTTCCATTGATCTACATGAGGGATGGAAAACCTTTTTTTTTGTCAAGGTCCATTTGGATATTTATAACATCATTCGAGGGCCATACAAATTATCAACTTAAAAATTAGCCTGCAGACTAAATTATTTCACAGGACTTATATAGCCCACAGGCCAGATGTTCCCCACTCCTGATCTACATGATTGTTTATGTGCCAGTATCAAGCTGTTTTTATTACAATGGCCTGTAGTATAGTTTTATATTAGATATTCTGATACCACCAACTTTGTTTTTCTTTGTCAAATTGCTTTGTCAATTCAGGGTCCTTTCTGATTCCATACAAAATTTTGGAATATTTTTCTAGATCTGTGAAATAATATGACATTTTAATTATGTTAATTCTTTCTATCCATGACATTTTAATGATGTTAATTCTTCCTATCCATATGCTTCCATCTATTTGTATCTTCCTCAATTTCTTTCTTCATTATCCTATAATTTTCTGAGTACAGGTGTTTTATCTCCTTGGTTAAATTTATTCCTAGATACCATATATTTTTTGCAATGATAAATAGGATTATTTTCTTTGTTTCCATTTCTGAGGGTTCATTATTGTTGTATAAAAATACCACCAATTTTTAAATATTAATTTTGTATTCTGCTACTTTGCCAAATTCCTTTATTAGGTCTAGTAGTTTTTTGGAGGAGTCTTTAGGGTTTTTCTATATAAAATATCATGTCATCTATGAATAATGACAGCTTTACTTCCTCTTTTCCAATCTGGATGCCTTTTATTTCTTCGTCTTGTCTGATTGGTATGACTAGGATTTTCAGGACCATGTTGCGTAAGAGTGGTAAAAGCATATATCACGATCTTATTCCTGATCTTAAGGGAAAAGCTTTCAGTTTTTGCCCATTGAGTATGATGTTGGTTGTGAATTTGTCATACGTGGCCTTTTTTATGTTGAGGTATGATCTCTATATTCCTACTTTGCTGGGAGTTTTACCTTTAATGAGTGTTGGATTTTTATTAGTACATGCTTTTTCTGAATGTGCTGATATGACCATGTAATTTAATCTTTTATTTTGTTTATGTGATGTATTACATTTATTGATTTGCAAACACTGTACCAACCTTGCATCCTCAGAATATATCCCATTGGATCATGGTATATTTTCATTCTAATATATTGATGGATCTGATTTGCTAACATTTTGTTGAGGATTTTATCAGCTATGTTCTGCAGGGATATTGGCCTGTAATTTTCTTTTTTTATCTGGTTTTGGAATTAGGATAATGCTTGCCTCTTAAAATGGGTTTGGAAGTGTTCCCTTTTCTTAGATTATTTGTAATAGTTTGAGAAGGATATGTGTTACCTCTTTAAATATTTGGTAAAATTCACCTGTGAAACTATCTGGTCCAGGAATTTTGTTTGCTGAAAGTATTTTGATTACTGCTTCAATTTCATTCCTTGTTATTGATCTATTCAGGTTTTCTGATTCTTTCTGATTCAGTTTGGGAAGAATGTATGTTTCTAGGAATTTACCCATTTTGTCCAGGTTGTCCAATTTGTTGGCATATAGTTAGTTGTTCATAGTATTTTCTGACATCATTTGTATTTCTTTGTTGTCAGTTGTTATTTCTATTTCATTTCTGATTTTATTTGGGTCCTCTCTTTTTCTTGATGAGTTTAGTTAAAGGTTTGTCAATCTTGTTTATCTTTTCAAAGAATCAGCTCTTGATTTCATTGTTGTATTGTATTATGTTTTAGTCCCTATGTCATTTATTTCTTCTCTGATATTATTTCTTTCCTTCTACTTCACGCTTTTAACGATAACACTATTGTAGATGTCCCCCTTTACTCTCTGTTTGCCCACCTCCATTCTCCCAAGCCTTCTCTTCCCTTGGTCTTCACCACACTGTTGTCCATGTCCATAGGGTGTGCATATATGTTCATTAGCTACTCCCTTTACCATCTTTCCCCAGTCATCTCACCCCCACACCTCTGGCACCTGCCAGTCTGTTCCATGTACCCATGCTTCTGGTTCCATTTTGTTTGTCAGTTTATTTTGTTTACTAGATTCCACATACTTGTGAGATAATATGGTACTTGTCTTTCTCTGACTGGCTTATTTTCTGGCTTATTTTGCTTAGCATAATACTCTCCAGGTCCATCCATGCTGTCACAAAGAGTAAGAGCTCCATCTTTTTACAGCCTTGTAGTATTCCATTGTGTTAATATACTACCACTTTTTAAAAAATATATATTTTATTGATTTTTTACAGAGAGGAAGGGAGAGGGATAGAGAGTTAGAAACATCGATGAAAGAGAAACATCTATCAGCTGCCTCCTGCACACCCCCCCCACCGGGGATGTGCCCACAACCAAGGTACATGCCCATGACCGGAATCGAACACGGGACCCCTCAGTCCGCAGGCCGACGCTCTATCCACTGAGCTAAACTGGCCAGGGCTACCACTTTTTTAAAAAAATATATTTTATTGATTTTTTTACAGAGAGGAAGGGAGAAGGAGAGAGAGTCAGAAACATTGATGAGAGAGAAACATCAATCAGCTGCCTCCTGCACACCCCCACTGAGGATGTGCCCGCAACCAAGGCACATGTCCCTGACTGGAATCGAACCTGGGACCTTTGAGTCTACAGGCCGACACTCTATCCACTGAGCCAAACCGGTCAGGGCCACTTTTTTTTTTTTTTATTATTATTCACACATCTACCGATGGGCACTTGGGCTGTTTCCAGATCTTGGCTATTGTAAATAACACTGTTATGAACATAGGAATGCATATATTCTTTCTGATTAGTGTTTCATGATTCTTCGGATATATTCCCAGAAGTGAGATCACTGGGTCAAAAAGTTCCATTTTTTAATTTTTTATTAAGAGACTCCATACTATTTTCCACAGTGACTACCCCAGGCTGCATTCTATCAAGAGAGTCTTAGTTTCCCTTTTCTCCACATCCTCCCCCCATTTATTTTATTGATAGTAACCATTCTGACAGGTGGGAGATATTACAGGTGTAGTTTAAATTTGCATCTCTCTGATGATTAGTGACCTTGAGCATTTTTTCATATATCTGTTGGAGAAGTGTCTATTCAGGTAATTTGCCCATTTTTTTAAATTGGATTTTTTGTCTTCCTGGTACTGAGTTGTGTAAGTTCTTTATATATTTTGAAAGTTAACCCCTTATAGTATGTATCATTGATGAATATGTTCTCCTAAACAGTGAGTTCTCTTTTCATTTTGTTGATGGTTTCTTTTGCTGTGCAGAAGCTTTTTAGTTTGATGTAGTCCTATTTGTTTAACTTTTTCTGAGTTTCCCTTGACCTCAGATATATTGATGAAAATATTGCTGTGAGAGATGTCTGAGGTATTACTGCCTATGTTTTCTTCTAGGATTTTTATGGTTTCATGACTTACATTTAAGTCTTTTATCCATTTTGAATTTATTCTTGTGTATGGGGTAAGTTGGTGGTCTGGTTTCATATTTTTTGCAGGTACCTGTGCAATTTTCCCAACACTATTGATTGATGAGTCCTATGTTGTTATTATAAATATACCAGTTAAAAGCTAAGCATATGTAAATACTTTTTGTAGCATTCTTTGTGATTTATAAACATCAATGGTCTGAAAATACGTTATACTAGTAGTTAGTTCTTTTTTACAATAGACTGAATTAAATAGGTGATTTCTAATCCTGAGAAACTGAGCATTAAAATAGTTAGGGAGCTGAATTTTAAAGAAGTTAGGACTATTATAACAGGTACCTAATTACTTACCTGTATTAGAGAATATTCTTCTTTCCATAGCTTAAAGAGTAACATAGACCTCTATTTTCAACATAGAGCTCATTTCATGGTTTAGTTATACCATGTATAGAGTATCTTTAGCCACATTATACTGTATAGAAATATTTAATATTACACAGATCAGCTGTAAGAAATACAGAAAGACTTATGTTTCCTCTTGGAAAACTTTCAATTCTAGTTGTGGAAATATTTTCCCCCTAGAAAATGTTGCTAAAAATTTTGTGGAATAAGTTTAAAAAAAATAATCAAATAGAAAACATGGCATAGCATACACAAAGGGCTTCTTTATTAGTAAGTTATTTAGGGGGTTTCTTTAAAAAATTTCCAGAAAAGAGACAGCTGAAATGACTTGCAGGATATATGAGTAAGCAAAAATTTCTAAGAAATTCTAGGAAAATGAGCTAAGGGGAAGGTTATTCGTGTGTGTTAGTTATCATGTGGGTATGTTTTCTTTTTCAAAAATAATAATATTTAAGAAGAATATTAGGACACACTTATTATTTCTTCTTTCATTTTTACAATTCCCAAATATTTCTCAATAGTACATATCCTGATGTAGGTCACAAGATTCTTAAAAAGTCAACTTCAAATTTTTTAAATCATGTCAAAAGATAATATTTTATGCAAGTTTTCACAAGATGAAGTAAATCTGTAATCTAATTTTAAAATGTATAAGACAATTTCAGGAAACAAATATATATTTTTAATGATACTATACTATTATAGATATGTTGTAGAGAAATGCCTCAATTGATGAAAATATTTGGGTGATATGCTGATTTGTTTAATTAATTTTTAATTTAAAATTAAATACTTTATTATAAATTCTTGCTGAAAATCTTTAAAAAATGAATTTATAGTAGGTAAATGGTATACTCGCCTCCTCCCACAATGACATCAAAATTACAACTAAATTATAAAACAACCATCATTTAGAACCTAAATTCTGACTGATGGAAGTCCTACAACTCAGGAATTAAAGAAGAAGCTACACCAAGACTGGTAGGAGGGATGAGACATGGAACACATGTGCAGATAAAATTTGGGAGGGCCATCTCAGTTGCAGAGGCCCCCTGAAGAGTGAGGAGTCCCCGCCCCACACCAGGTCCCCCAGACCATGGTTCCAGGGCCAGGAAGAGAAGTCCCTATTACTTCTGGCTGCAAAAATCAGTGGGGATTGAGACTGAGGGATATGGGGTGTTGCTGGTCCCAGAAAATTCCTCTAAAAGGGTCCACTCACAGACTTAATCAGACTCACTCCCTCTGAGCTCCAGTACTGGGATAGCAGCTTAAAGGAACCAAAGACATACAAGGAAAACCTGAATTGTCTGGCATCAGAGCAAGAGTTGAGGAGCAGCTTTATCCCAGACAGAAGGGCTGGCAGAGACCATTGTTCCTTTGCTGAGCTCTCCCTCCACAGTGCCAGCAGGTGGGCACTGAGACTCCATCAACATGGCTCACACTCTTTGCCCAGCTCTGATGATTCCCTGAGGCCCACCCACCCAAATTTCAGCCCCCTCCCCCCAAGATGTGTCGAGTGGCTCATGCTTCAGTTTTTCCTAAAATCTCTCAAATAAACAGCATCTAGCCTGTACCTCTTGCTAAGTGGCCCTAGGACTGGCACTAGCAGCATCTTACCTTGGTAGACAGCTTGGCCTTGCCTGGGCATCTCCAATCCCAGCCCAAGTAACAGCCATCTTCAGATCACTTTTTAGCTCATGCTGTGTGATTCCAGGCAGAACACAGACAGCAGCTGACCTTGGCATCACCTTCTGGGAGGCCCCAGAGCCAGTACACCCAGTGGACACCTTCAGACCACGTTAAAATATCACCAACCAACCAACTCCACAAGTGACATACTCAGCAGGCAGACTCAGCTGGCATCAGAGCCTTGCTGAAGTAGGGCTCAGGTGGGCCCCTGCACAGCTGATTTTCCACAGTGGTTGGAAGTTTGTCATTGGTGGCCTGAGGTAAATCTCTCTCATTGATGTGCCAACAGCATTACAGGCTCAACTACTAGAGGAGGGTGTACACAACGCACACAGGGGCACACCTTAAGTGCCCAGCTTGGGTGGTTGGCTAGGTTGACTGGACCCTATAGAACACCTACTACATTAGGCCACTCTACCAAGCAGCTGTAGCAGCTATACCTAATACAAAGAAAAAGAATACAGGGAGGCTGCCAAAATGAAGAGGCAAAGAAACATGTCCAAAATGAAAGAACAGAATAAAACTCCAGGAAAAAAAAACTAAACAAAATGGAAGCAAGCAACCTAGTAGGTGCAGAATTCAAAGGTTATAAGATACTTACTGAACTTAGTGAGAGCCTCAACAACATAAAAAAGGACCAGTCATAAATGAAGAATATACTAACTGAAATGAAGAGTAATTTACAGGAATCAACAGTAGAGAAAGCCAAGAATTAAATCAGCAAGTTGGAATATAAGGAAGCAAAAAAACAAACAAACAAAAAAAAACAACCACCAAATCACAACAAAAAGAATATTTAAAAAAATTAGGTTAGTGTAAGGAGCCTCTAGGACAGTGGTCAGCAAACTCATTAGTCAACAGAGCCAAATATCAACAGTACAACGATTGAAATTTCTTTTGAGAGCCAAATTTTTTAAACTTAAACTTCTTCTAACGCCAATTCTTCAAAATAGACTCACCCAGGCCATGGTATTTTGTGGAAGAGCCACACCCAAGGGACCAAAGAGCCGCATGTGGCTCGCGAGCCACAATTTGCCGACCATGGCCCTAGGACAACTTTAAGCATACCAACATTTGTATCATGGGGGTGTCTGAAGGAGAAGAGAGAGAGAAAGAAATTGAAAACCTATTTGAAGAAATAATGACAGAAAACTTCCCCCACCTGGTGAAAGAAATAGACTTACAAGTCCAGGAAGTGCAGAGAACCCCAAACAAAAGGAATCCAAAGAGGACCACACCAAGACACATCATAATTAAAATGCCAAGAGCAAAAGACAAAGAGAGAATCTTAAAGGCAGCAAGAGAAAAACAGTTACCCACAAGGGAGCACCCATACGACTGTCAGCTGATTTCTTAACAGAAACTTTGCAGGCCAGAAGGGAGCGGCAAAAAATATTTAAAGTGATGAATAGCAAGGGCCTACAACCAAGATTACTCTACACAGCAAAGTTATCATTTAGAGTCAAAGGGCAGATGGAGAGCCTCCCAGACAAGAAAAAGCTAAAGGAGTGCATAACCACTAGTGTTATATGAAATGTTAAAGGGTCTTGTTTAAGAAGAAGAAAAATAAAAAGATTAAAAATTTGAACAATAAATGGCAATAAATACATATCTATCAACAATTGAATCTAAAAAACAAAAATAAACCAACGGAACAGAAACAGACTCATAGACACAAAGAACATTTTGATGGTTGCCAGATGAGAGGGGACTTAAGGGAATGGGTGAAAAAGGTGAAGGGATTATGAAGTACAAATTGATTGTTACAGAATAGCATTGGGAATATAGTAAAAAATATTCTAATAAGTATGTATGGTTCCAGATAGGTATGAGATTTATTGGGATGATCATTTACTAGTAAGTTATGTAATATCTAATCATTGGAGTGTACACCTGAAAGTAATGCTATAATGTATGTCAACTGTAAATGAAAAATAAAAATGATTTTAAAATAAAAAATGAATTCATAATCTTATAGCCACAGGACATACAAAAGTGTATTAATCTTTCTTTGGCCTCTGTGAATTTTCATTGTCTGATATTGATCTTTCTGAATGTCAATAATCATTGTACTGTCAGAAATTGGGATGAATGTATGTAACTTCAGCACACAAGAGGGAATTCATTATTTGAATAAATCCATGATATAAATTTTCTTTCTCAAGATGTACTTCTTTATTCTTTTCCTCAAAATAGACTTCTAGCAATGGTTTGGGATTGGAAATATTTAAGGTACTCTAATTCATTAGGTGTTTGTTACAGTAAGATTTTACTGTATTCTTGATGGGATTTTGGTGAGTATAGGAGGTAGACTGCTGAGGCCTCATCCATCAGCTGTCAGTGATTCACTCAACAAGGTGTAGTTCATGGTTGAGAAATGGCTAGGAGGAAGTATTTGGGATGTTTTGATGGGCCTTGAATGATGGTAGTCTATTTAGCATCCAAGCACTGTAACCTCTGGCTTGACTTTGGAAATTGAAATACAAATATGGTGGGATTGCAACAGGCAGGAAATCTGATCAGATAGACAGTTGTTGATTGGTTCTGGAAGATTTTTATATAGTGGTGCTTGTGAATGAAGGATTCAACTTGAGATCCTAAAGGAGACATTAGGGCCCATAGGTACTGGCTGGATTTAGAATGGGGACTCAGACACTCAATAGGATTACCAGATGTAAACTATATAGTAGAAAAACAATGCACAAACTTTTTATCAATGTGGTGAAAGGAGATGATGGTGAAAGTATGTTCCTAGTTATAGAAGCACTGAAAAATATGTACATTTTAAAAAGTAAATAACCAAACTTGAACGAAAGAAAGTATAAATCCTTGGTACCAGAAGGAAGAAGGAATGTAATGTCAGATCTGGGAGGAGAAGATGAAGCCATAGGCCTCATAGGGGCTTCTCAGTCAGACTGAGAGTTGGGACTAAGGTCCAGCTCAGAGATAGGAGATGCGGTCCCAGACTTGTGTGAGACAGACAGTGGGACAGTTCCCTCCATCAATGGGATCCTTGAAGGGCTGCTCCTTGGATGAAGTGGGACTGCATAAACTCTGTCCTTTGGGGAGTTTCTGGGGAGACTTGGGTAAATAAATCTTCAAGGAATTGGAAACTTAAGTTGGCACACACAGGTGTGAGTCCGGAATTTACACCACTCCTAAGGTACAAGAATTCCAAATTGAGAAATTAATACTATTATTGGCATTAGAATTCCTAAATCTCCCAGGCAATTGAAGAAGCAGGAATCAAACAGCTCTGAAAGAACCATCTCACAAAACAGAGCACATGTAAATTAAAAAAAAAAAAAAATAGAAAACAGAACGCCATGAGGGAGAGAAAATAGTTGCAATAAACATGAGAATTTATACTAAAAACTGGATTATAGAACAATCTGAAACATAATAGGCACATTTAAAAGACTTAAAGAGATAACAAGAAAGACTAAAAACTATAATGAAAAATTAAACAGAGTAGTGTGGACAATGAAAACGCATAGTTATAAAGCACATGTAGTAAGTGAAATGAAAACTCAACAAACATTAACTTGCAAAATAGTCCCAGCTAAAGAGATGTTTAGTGGATTGGGAGCTAGTCTGAAAAAAATCGATGAGAATACAGCACAGGAAGATAAAGAAATATATAAAACCGGTTGGGTCCCTTGGCCTGGCCTGTGGGGATCGGGCCGAAACTGGCTCTCTGACATCTGAGGGGTCCTGGATTGTGAGAGGGCGCAGGCCATGCCTAGGGACCCCACCAGTGCATGATCGGGGTGGGGAGGGACTGCAGGAGGGTTCCAGGGCATGTCCAGCCCTTCTCACCCAGTCCCGATTGGCCAGATCCCATCAGCAAACTAAACTACTGGTTAGAGCGTCTGCCTCCTGGTAGTCAGTGCGCATCATAGCAACTGGACGAATGGTCAAATGATCAGACACTTAGCATATTAGGCTTTTATTGTATAGGATGATGGAGAGATGGAAGATAGATAAGAAGCCCTAGTATAGGAATTCTAGAAGCATAACATTAAGATAATAAAGAACAAGTATGGTTGTAAATTTTCTAGACCTGAAGCAAGACAGGAGACCTCAGTTTAACAGAATATAGCAACATCTGAGTGAGATACAAATCTAAACTCTTCAAAAATAAGCATAAAATCTTAAACACGATCAGAGAGAAACAGAAGAAAGTCTAAAAGAAACACAATTAGACTGAAAGCAGTTTTCTCACTGAAAAACCAAATGTCTGAAATAATAAAATGCATTTTTAAATGTTGAAGTATAAAAAGGCCAAGTATGTTTGTCTACTACTTGATTTTAGGCTCAGCCATATGACTTGCTGTGGCCAATAGAATGAACTGAAAATGACAATGTGCCTGTTTCAAACCTAGGCCTCAATTGTGAGTTTCGTCTGTGCTGATGCCAATGCCATGGGAAGAATATGCCTGGGCCACCTCAGTGGTCCTAGGAGTATGAGAGACAAGAAAAGCAGAGCATGGAGGAGATGAGCTGACCCACAGGTTCACGAGAATAAATCATTGTTTTTCAAGTTCTTGAGTTTTTGAGTGGATTCTTGTATTATTTTCCCATTATTCAAGTAACTAACACAAATTCTGTTATAGTTCTGGAGGTCCAAAATGAGTCCTAAAATCAAACTGCTGATAGGGCTGTTTGTTTTTGTTTTTGTTTTTCTGGAGGCTCTAGAGAATTCCTTTACTTGACTTTTCTAGCTTCTGGGGATCTCCCAAATTCCTTGGCTCATGAAGCCTTCCTTGTATCACGTCAATCTTTTGTTGTTACAGCTCCTACTTCTGTAGTCAAATCTCCACCTTCCTTTTAGGAGGATATATGTGATTACTTTTAGGACCTACCAGGATAATTTTCCCATCCCCAGAGCCTTAATTACTGATATTTACAAAGTCCCTATAGCTGTATTTTATTAGGTGACATTCACACGTTCTAGGAATTAAGGTGTGGTCATCTTGCAAAAGGGGCATTATTCAGCAGACCACATTGTTATAGAGGGATTTATTTGTTTGTTTGTTTGTTTGTTTGTTTGTTTAACAAAGAGACATTTTTTTTTAGTGAATTAAAACCCAATAGATCAATACTGAAAGAACTACTAAAGAAAATTTTAGGAGGACTGCTTTGGTTCAAATACAACTTCTACTACTTTTTATCCATACATACCTTTCTGTGACCAGTTTCTTCATCTGAGTCTGGACTCTCCCTTCTTATAAGATTTTCACTTGACTCTCCGTTCCCTTAAGTTAGAGGCAGTGTGACCCATCATTGACTCCCCAGCAATGTGCCCAGATTCAGGAGCATCTCTTTCCATTAGAGACCAGCAAATATATCTGTGGCAAGAGTTCTTTGTGGATCAAAAATCCCCAAATGATTTCTGTGTAACTTGAGTTCTCCAAGATGTTTTGTGAAGTGGGGTTTTATAGACAAAAATTTTAGGAAATCCTGTATGCTCTTTTTAAAGATTCATAAGGTGTGTGGTGGTGTTGCTCAGTGGTTGAAAATCAACCAAGAGGTCACTGGTTCAATTCCTAGTCAAGGCACATGTCCGGCTAGATCCCCAGTATGGGGCATACAGGAGGCAACCCATTGATGATGTTTTTCTCTAGTAGATGTTTCTCTCTCATTGATGTTTCTATCAATTTATCCCTCTCCCTTCCTCCTTAAAAAAAGAAAAATCAATGAAAACATATTTTAAAAAGGTTTATAAGGCAACTAACAGGTAAAAAGGTTTATAAGGCAATTAACAGGTGAAAATTATCAAGATGAATTATATAAAAGAAACCTATAAAGAAACTTTACATCTCAGATTGTTTGACACCAAAATGAATTTTTTTTTCTTTTTTGCAGGGGGAGGGTAATGCCTACAATAGACCTATTGGGTTTTGTGGAATTAATTTTGGTCCTCTGATTGTCTTTATGTTATTATTTTGCTAACTCTTTTAAAATATTTCTAAAAGTTTTATGTAAATTTAAAAAATTATACCTTCATTTTAGTGTTTTTGTTTAATTGTTAAAACTCCAAATTGTGCTTAAAATATTAGCCAGAGGTTTAGTACAGTTATTTTGTTTGACTTTGTAGGAAGAATTAATACCAAGAAATTTTCTGCAAGTTATTTTAACTCTTCAAAATAATAGTAAGGCAGAGCATTTATAATGGGCATATAGACCATTGTACTTTTTGTAATTTGATTTTATATTACCTCCTTTAATTGTCTAATATAATGTTCAGTCTTCAGTCTTTTGAACAAATATATCAATAGATTTAAATTAAACTACCATGCTAAAATATATTACAGTGTCACAACGATTTGCAGCTATCCACTTAATTGCATCCTATAAAATGAACCAGGAGGTATAAGTTTGCAAACATAACATCTGAGGTGGTGGTAAGATTACAGCTAAATAACACATGTAGTTTAAGTTCTCAGTATAAAGTCATAAAAGGTTGATATTTAATATACTGCTGACAAGGGGCATTTAAAGATTAATGTGCATTCCCAATAAATATTTTTAGTATTAGAGGACATAATACAGCTTCAGTTTTATATATAATACACACATATATTTTTTGCATCTTTTGCTGGAGTATTCAACTAGTTTATTGTCTAACCTTAAGGAAAATAATAAAAACATTTTATTCCACAAGAAAATTCTTGGCACAAAATGGTTGCTTTGTGACTATTGTGTGGTTGAAATTTCTTTTGTTTGATTAATCTAACCTTCTCCTCCAAGAAATTACAACAGAATTAATTACATACAGGATACAAAGCAATTTCCATTTGGTGAAATGTATTGCTATTTATTTTTTTCATTTTCACAATGACATATTGTCAGGAGGTCTCTCGAGTTTCTCAAGTTAGTGAGAATTTCTCTTGTATGTGTGTGACCTTGAGTCTACCACTTATGAGCTGAGTGGTCTTGGACAAATTATCTAACCTTTTACTGTCTCTGTTTACTTGTTGTAAAACAGGATGCTAATAGGATTGTTGTGACTACTAAAAGTTAATTTACTATGTGCAGTACTTAGAATACATGAAACTGTGTGGCACTTAGAAGTATGTCATAAGTGTTAGTTGTTGTTGTTATTATTATTATTATTATTATTATTATTATTATTTTGAGTGTACCATGGAGTGTATACTATATAAAATAGTTTCTTCCACCAAAATTTATAATCACAGTTAAACATAATTAGATCTATTAGCCTAGCTCATAAAAACCAATAGTCTAGGTTATATCTTATTCATAGTTGCTTATTTAGTTCTTTTTTTATAGAAAATTTTATATAAAGAAATTGGGAAAGTGTTTAAGTTTGGAGGGGAGTGGAAGGCTATCATTAGATAGGGAACACAGATGCTGAAAATTTTCTGGTTCTTTGGTGGGCTTTGAATCTATTTACTTTTTAGTTGGTATCAAGAGTATTTTTTTTATGTTTTAGCTTTATTTCCATCCCTTCTTAACAGCCATTGTCTGATTCTCCTTTACCCTCATTGGCAGGTAGACCAGTAGGCAAAATCAGCAACAATGGCATGTAGGTGGGGGTGGTGATTTAGACTATGGCTGTGAGAAAATGGGTGAGGGGAGCTACGAGAAAAAGATTGACTTTTTTTCATCTTGCCATTTAAATTTTTGACCTTATCAAAAAGTTTCTTCATATATTTTATAATCATCACAAGTATGCATAATTATGTTTATGTTTTCAAGGCCATACTCTTAGAAGAAAAGGCAGAGATGTTATTCAGAAACTTTGCTCACTAAACTTTAAAAGAAATTAATAAAATTAGACCATTGTTCAAAGAAGTAGAGCAATGAGTAGAAATAGTGATGGCTATTTTTAAAAAGTTTAGAAAAGCTTTGTTAGGAAATGAGTTGCAATGCGCAAAATATAAAAAGAATAATAAAAATATTTCTTACATATATTAGGGAACATATTCCTTAACTAAATAGAAAAAGACAAGAAAACTACAAGTAGATTATTTCAATAACATGTAGGTATTTGGACATCCCATGCATTGAATTATATCTCTACCGTTATAAATACATACTAAAATATACTAATATATTAACTTCAGGCCACTATTCAAAACACAAAAAGGGTGTAGGGCAGAGCTTGGGGTGAGAGTTAAGAGGGGTAAAACAATAAAATGTTCTAATTCTTATACTTTCTCTCCAACTTCCATTCTAAACCTAAAGAGACAAGAGGAGGATAGGAAGTATACTAGGATATATATTAGAAATGGAAAATCAAGCTAGGATTTGGAGGACCTATCCCTAAACTATTAAATAAATAACATATATTAAGATATTTAGACTCTAACATTTTCATCAATAAACTAAGTAATTATAGTGATACGAGTTACCAGTTTTGAATGTGTGTATATATGCATATAAACACACAATATTAGAGACATATTTTTCAGACAGGGGGAAATATACACTATCAAGAATTTAAGTCATGGAAAAATACACATTATAATAATTTTAAGTGTTATGCTGTTAGCACTAACAACACTTACCTAGATTCTTATTTTATGCTTATAACTATGCAGCTGACATGAGTACAAAGTCCCATTCAAGGTCATTGGAAACTTTGAACTTGGATTGGCTCCAGGAGGACATTGGGTAATACAGTAATTGTTTCTCTGAGTGCCAGAAATTTAATAAGATTCAAAACTGGTCATATTTTTTATAAAAACTCAGCTTACTGTTTCCTACCATTGAGCTATTCCAAAATTTATTTTTTTATAAGTTAAAACAGTGACTACAAAAAAACACATGGCACAGAGTCATAAGTATGAGTTTGCTTTTTAAAACCCTTGAGAAGTTAATTTCCATGCCGAAGATAATGTTTCAAAGAGATTTCTTTTCAATGTGTTTTCTTAGGAGAGCAAGATTTCAAAGAGAAAAATTAACAAAGCAAGGTAACTCTGATACTGCCATCTGGAGTTTTCAATGAGCATTTCTGACTAATACTTTGGCACTATTACTCACAAATATTTGCAGAGTTAAGAAATAATCTTGTGGCATTTTCTGTGATTATTTTAAGGACACCCAGGCGTGAAAAATAATGCAAAAAGGTTTGAAGAGTCCAGCTGAAGAGTGTTGGAGTGTTATGGTTTTACTTCATGTTGCTTGTATGTAAAACAATGTATGTAGAAATGGTAAGAGCAGTGATTGGCCCAAAACTCTTGTAATTCAATGACTAGTATGTGATTATACGTATACAATTGTGTAAAAATTAGTATATTAGACCAAGAGATGATTTGTGAAATATATTATTATTGGGTATTAATTTTTAAAAGTTAAACCTGCTGACAGCAAAATGACAAATCTTAGAAGCACAGATTGTGGAGCTGGAAAAGGGAAGTTAGAGATCATTGTCAATCACCTCATTTTACAGGAGCGAAATCTGAGGACCAGGAGAATGAATTGACTTTCCCGGGGTCACATCAAAAGTCAACAGCAGAGTAGTGATGGCGCTCAGATCTCCTAACCTCCTGCTATGCTCATTCACCGAGAGTGCTCCAAAGAGCGGTTACAGCATTTAGTCACAATCTATCTTTCAGTTAATTCCACATTTACTCCTATATTTGTGCCTGAAAAAATAGCCCAGAGTGATAAAATTTGCTCCAGGTCAAACAGATATTAAGGAAGAAGAAAAAAAAAGCAAAGTTTTCATGTAATATTTCTCATGTGTAGTTCCTTGTTGTGTGTGTGCATGTGTGTGTGAGCATGTGTGACCAATCCCTTATCCATTGTTCCCAAATCCAAATGCTCTGAAAACAAAGTTTTTCATATTTGTGAGAAACTTCATTAATGGCAAAACCTGATGTGAGTGGATGAGAGACTATATATAGACTCACATATACCAATGAGCCGGACTCTTTAGACATTTCATTTCAGCCATAGTTAGAAGGTGCTGCCCAGATTCTGGAAATGATACATATAACTGACTCCATATAATTTGTTACATTTTAAATCCTGAATAATTCTGTATCCTGGCCCCAATGGTTTTGGCCAAGTGATTGCAGATCTTCAATTTGTCCATAATGTAAGTTTATTACGTAGTTTAGACAGTTTGGCTTATAATCAGGCAACTCCAAAAACCCTTTTTGATTCCTTGTGTTCAAAGTATATGAAACAAATATTATTAAAGGAGAGAAGCAGAGTGCTATCTGTGTGGGAGGATATACATAAAAATAAGGAGCTTAGCTTTGCCACTATTATTTGTGGTTGGGAAAACCAGAATAAATTCAGTGTTCAGCTGAGGCAATAGCTTCATCCAAGTTTCTGGTAAAATGGCCTGTGTCTTTTTCCTTTTCCTACTCTTTATAACCTTTGTTTGTAGCCTTCTTTTATATGTTTCTTTATTCTTATCTGCAATAAGTGTCAACATATATGTGGGGAATGAATGAAGGCTTTTCTACCCCAAGTCTCATAGTAACTCTGTGTTCTATCATCTACTCAGTAATGCAGTAGAAGACTCATTAGCCAACTCAGCTTTATATTTAGGATGTGTAGTTTAGAATGCGCTGAATAGGTTACAGTTTAAATGGGTTTGACCATATCCGATATGATATATTCTTCCTTTATATTATAACCCTTAGATTTACCCAGAGTCTAGGTATGTTCAGTGTCCTGATAATCTGTGTTCAGCCTAAACAAGATCAACTGCAGAGGCCACGGCACTGGATTTCATCCCAGTTGGAGTTGCAGCTTGACCTACGGCACAGGGAAAGGAAGGGGCATTCATTAGGGCAAAGTCACAACAGGCCAGCCCTTTCCTGTTTGCAGGAAATTTCATCAATTAAAAATTTTGACCTGTCATACACTGTCAGGATACACACACACACACACACACACACACACACACACACACACACACCAGGTAGGTAACAATTAACAGCATCTTAATTAACAGCATCTTAGATTTTTCTATGTTCCTATTAGGATGCTAAAAGTAAATTTTACAGATAAAATTGGTGGGGCATTGCTCCCATCATAATTTCAAATGTGTTCCTAGACACATAAATTCAGTTTCTAGACAATGAGGTTAAATGTAAGACAATTGCCTATTTCCAGCGTATGCAGATTTTAATGAAGGAGGGTATTCCCTCTTTTTGTGAACAATCCCTATAATACTGTAGTTGCTTTGATTGTATAATTTAAAGGTACATGTATGACATAATCCAACACTCTCTCTTCACCCCTGTGTCAAACAGGAGTGGGATAGTAGGATCCAATGGGAGAATACAGGACTAGGAATCAAGTCGCTCCTAGCTGCACCATGTGACCTGGCTGTGTGACCTCAGACAAGCCATCATCCTCTCTGGGCTCCAGTTTCCTCTTCTCTGAAATTCAAGAACTGTACTCTAATTAGCTCTAACATATTAACGATTTTAAGACAAATGACTGTCAATAGGCTCATAGTCTATTTTGGATCTTAACGCAGGTGGCAAATTTTTTCAAAGTTTGGGGCAATCGTTCTTTGCCTGAAGATAAATTTTTAAGTATGGGACTCTGCAATGGCTGGAGGAGAAGGAAGAGGTTTGCAGATGAGCCCAGTTTAAGTATTCCATTCCTGAATGCAGATTGGTGACGCCACTATGGAAAACAATATGGAGGTTCTAAAATTTAAAAATGGAACTGCCTTTTGACTCAGCAATTCCACTTCTGGGTTACATTCAAAGAAACCCAAAACACTAATTTAAAAAGATATATGTGCCCGTATGTTCACTGCAGCATTATTTACAATACCCAAGTTATGGAAATAACCCAAAGGTTCATTAATAGACAAGTGGGTAAAGAAGTGGTACATATATACAATGGTATATTACTCAGCCATAAAAAAGAATGAAATCTTAACATTTGTGGCAACATGAATGGACTTAGAGGGTATTATGCTAAGTGAAATAAATCAGACAGAGAAAGATAAATACCATATGATTTCACTTATATGTGGAATCTAAAAAACAAAATAAACAAACAAAATAGAAACAGACTCATAGATATAGAAAACAGGCTGATGATTGCCAAAAGGGAGGTTGGTTGGGGGACTGAATAAAAAGGTGAAGGTAATAAGAAGTACAAATTGGTAATTATAAAATAGTTATGGTATGTACAGTAGGGAATATAGTCAATAATATTGTAATAACTATATATAGTGCCAGGTAGGTACTTGAAGTATTGGGGGGATAATTTTGTAAAGTATGTGATTATCTAACCACTATGCTGTACACCTGAAACTAATACAAAATAATATTGAATATAAACTGTAATTGAAAAAATAAAATAGTAATTTTCTTCTGTAAGATCACACATCATAGTCCTATGACTAATGAATGACCAACGGGGAGGGGCATGACACAGCAACTCAGCCTATGACTCTGGAGGGAGAGGGAGAGGGCAGAGGGAGAGGATAGAGGGAGAGGGGAGAGGGAGAGGGGAGAGGAAGAGGGGAGAGGGAGAGAATAGAGGGAGAGGAGAGAGGGAGAGGGGAGAGGGGAGAGGGAGAGACCTAAGGATAGGAGAGCAAAAAGATAAAGGGTTTCTAGATACTGACATAGGCAGCAACATCACCCCTACTTCAATGTTTTTGTTATGAGGGGAAAAAACTGTAAACTACTGTAGTGGGATTTCTTTTTTGTTGTTGTTGTTGTTACATGGGACCAAATGCTTTCTTGATCGACACAATGGACATGTCATAATAAGTATGTCTGCTTGTTTCATTCATGTTCTCTCTCATCCTCCTTTCTATACATCACAGGACTCTAAGCTCAGCATTTTCTTTTTCTCCTATGGTAATAGTTTGAATTACTGTGCAGCAAATTTTACTCTCTTCTTATACCATTGGGACAGAGTGTATTTCCCTTAACCATTGATATAGGGTTTGACTATGTGATATGCTTTGGCCATGGAATATTATTGTACATGAAATGGGATAAAGCTTTAAATATGCATGTGCAATATGGTTGGCCTCTCACATTCTCATAGTCACCACGAGAAGAATGTGCCATGGCCATGGGCCCTAGAATGAGCAGACCTGAGCAAAACTGAATGAACTATAACCTGGAACACAGACCAGCTGGATCTCAGCCTGCATCACAGTCACTCAGCTGAGCCCAGGCAAGAACCTTTGAGCCACAGCTGCCCTACAGACTCCTCGAAGGTGAGGGTACATTCTTTTTTTAAAATTTAATAAATCTTTATTGTTCAGATTATTACAATTGTTTCTCCTTCCCCCACCCCCATAACTCCCCTCCACCCGGTTCCCACCCCACCCTGTGCCCTTACCTCCCCACCATTGTCATCCATAGGTGTACAATTTTTGTCCAGTCTCTTTCTGCACCCACCATACCCCTTCCCCCCTGAGAATTATCAGTCCACTCCCTTTCTATGCCCCTGATTCTATTATATTCACCAGTTTATTCTGTTCCTCAGATTTTTAGGTTCACTTGTTGATAGATATGTATTTGTTGTTCATAAGTTTTATCTTTACTTTTTTCTTCTTCCTCTTCTTAAAGAATACCCTTCAGCATTTCATATAATACTGGTTTGGTGGTGATGAACTCCTTTAGCTTTTTCTTATCTGTGAAGCTCTTTATCTGCCCTTCAATTCTGAATGATAACTTTGCTGGGTAGAGTAATCTTGGTTGTAGGTTCTTGCTATTCATCACTTTGAATATTTCTTGCCACTCCCTTCTGGCCTGCATAGTTTCTGTTGAGAAATCAGCTGACAATCGTATGGGTGCTCCCTTGTAGGTAATTAACTGTTTTTCTCTTGCTGCTTTTAATATTCTCTCTTTGTCTTTTGCTCTTAGCATTTTAATTATGATGTATCTTGGTGTGGTCCTCTTTGGATTCCTCTTGTTTGGGGTTCTGTGTGCTTCCTGGACTTGTAAGTCTATTTCTTTCACCAGGTGGGGGAAGTTTTCAGTCATTATTTCTTCAAATAGGTTTTCAGTATCTTGCTCTCTCTCTTCTTCTGGCACCTCCATAATTCTGATGTTGGTACGCTTGAAGTTGTCCCAGAGGCTTCTTACACTATCTTCAACTTTTTGGATTCTTTTTTCTTTTTGCTTTTCCAGTTGAGTGTTTTTTGCTTCTTTGCATTTCAAATCTTTGACTTGATTCTTGCATTCCTCTAGTCTGCTCTTGGGTCTCTGTATAATATTTTTTATTTCAGTCAGTGTATGTTTAATTTCTAGTTTGTCCTTTTTCATGTCTTCGAGGGTCTCGCTAAATTTATCAGCCTTTTCTAGGAAATTCTTGAAAAGCCTTATAACCGTGGTTTTGAATTCTATATCCAGTCATTTGTTTTCCTCCATTTCTTTCGTTTGTGATCTGTTTCTTAGTCTTTGCATTTTCGCTGCTTCCCTGAGTTGGTATGGTAGCTTTGTGTGCTAGGTTTCCTATATGGCCCAGTGGGTCGGCTTCCCCAGTTAACCTGAGGTGGACACTCTTGGTGCACCCCTTTGTGGACTGTGTGTACAGCCTTGTTGTAGTTAAGTCTTGATTGTTGTTGGTATCCCTGGGAGGAATTGACCTCCAGGCCAGTTGGCTGCGAGGATCAGCTGTGTCTACGCTGGGAGAAGTTCGGTGCTGGAGACAGCCTTATAGGATCAGACTTGCAAAATTGCAAAAGCCTCTCTGCTCAGCTTGGATGGGGTGTAGTCTCAGGGCGGAGCAGACAATCTTGGTTTCCCATCAGCCCTGCCCTTGCACGTGCGCCTCCAGACCTCTGCTTTCCACGGCTCCCCTGAGTTTCCACCTGACAGTCCAGATTCCCCCCGTAAGAGCGTGGGTGCCCAGGGGCTCGCCCGGAACTGGGGTTCATTGCAGTCAAGAGCTTCTGACTCCCTTCTGCTAGGGAAAGCCTGTGGCAACCTCCGCATTCAGTCTTCTCTGCGAGCACTCGCGCGCGTGCCCCAGACCCCTGCCTGCCGTGGCTCCCCTGAGTCTCTGAGTCTCCATGTGCCTTTCTCTCTACCTGACAGTCTAGACTCCCCCTGTATGAGTCAGTGCAGTCGGAACTGGGGTTCAGTGCTGTCAGGGGCTTCCTTCCCCCTTCCGCCAGAGAAAGTCAGCCAGGCACTCAGCTGCCCTTCCTCTCTGCGCGCTCGTCTCCATACCTCAGCCCTTTGCCGCTCCTCTGATTCTTTGTGAGCTTTTCTCTTTCCTTCTAGTTGTAGAATTTCCACTCAGCCAGACTTCCTGTGGTTCTGGATGATGTCTGTTCTGTCTTTCAGTTGTAGTTTTGAAATTGTTGTGCGAGGCAGCAGTTGAGGTGCTTACCTATGCCACCATCTTGGTTTCTCTGAGGGTAAATTTTTATTGCTGTCAGCTTTTGAGGTTCAAGGTGATTTTTTTTTTTTTATTATTCAGCATTAATGTGGTGATAGCTGACTAAGACATCATGTAACAGGGACTTCCCTTAAGACATAACATTAACTCTCTTTCTTTGATTTAGTGAAACTGAAGGTACTAGTCAAACCTGGCCCTTTTTCTGTAAATAGGAATTTAAGTAATTTAAAAGAAATTTTACTTTCTGCAGTGCTTGCTTTCAATCTTCTGGCCTCATTTGGAACTGGCAGGTGTGAGTGGCTGCTGAGACCTCCTTTTGGGTGTGCACTTGTGGAGCTCATTGCGTGGTGCCCTGTTGTGGTCTGAAGCCAGCCCCCAGAGAACGTCAGTTGTTGGGTCTCTTGGGAGGGACTTTGGTGCAGGTCAATGTCAGATGCTGCCTGTGACCAAGCCTGGACTACCTGTTAGGAGCTACAAAATGGTCCGTGCTTGTTAGCTGCCTCTTCTGGGCCTGTGTACACGTGGAAGGGTCCAAGCTGTGAACCGAGGCCAGCTGCCACCAGTACCTGACCTGGGGAAGGTCAACAAAAAACCCAAGGCAACCCAAGACCCACCTCTGCCTGCTGGCAGCCACTGAGAGAGCCGCTGGCTGTATGCGTGTTGTGTGAGGCAGGTTCTCAGGGAGTGGCAGGTGGGGTGAGGGTGTTCAGCAGGTTTATACAGTTTTAATCGTGGCACCAGTGCTGGGTCAGAGGCCACTCATCAAGTCTCAGTGTGCACCAAGGCCAGCTGCCACCTGCCTGTGGCCTTTTTTAAAAAAAATTTCTTTATTGATTAAGGTGTTACATATGTGTCCTTCTTCCCCCCTTCCCCCCCACTCCCCACCCCCATGCCTGTGGCCTTTTCAATGGGATGGGGTCTCATGGAGTTGTCAGGGTGGAGCTAGTAGGGTTCAGCAGGCCAAAGCAGATGAAGATTTGGCAATGTAGAGGGACAGTGCTTGCGGGCCATGCGAAAGAGGGCTTTCATTCCAAGGCCACACAACTCAGTTTCTCCCTGTGTGGCTCTCCAACCCCCCTCCACCCTCCTGAGCTTGACTGGAATTCTTTGAGAGTTTTTCAAGAAAGACTGCCCCACGGGCCCAGGTTGATTGCCACTGACACAGCCTCCAGCTGTGTTCAATTTGGTTGGGGTGAGACATCAGGGAGTTGTTGGGGTAGAGCCAGGATAGCTCACTAGGCTAATGTGTGTAGGGGGAGGGCTCACCATGGAAAGATGGTGCCTATAGGCCGTTTGGTTGGAGGACTCAACACAGGGGTATTGGAGGCTCTCCCTCCAGCCCTCATTCCAAAGTCACAGGACTCAGTCTCCCTCTGTATGACTCTGACAATCCCAGAACTGTCATCCTCCGGCCAGAGCCCAGGGTGAGAGCCTGGGAGTGAGAGTTTGTACACTGTCCCTTTAAGAATATGCCTGGGTTTCTAGCAGCCTACCACCTCCCCTGGGCAGATGGAATCCCCACTGATATTCTGTGGGCTCCTCTCCCTGCACTGGTGCCCTTGGCCGGGGAACCTGGCTTGGGGCTGAGACCCCTAGCTACGCTGGGGGACTTCTGCAGTTGAGATATCCCTCAGATTCTCTGCTCTGCCGGTGGGAGTGGGGCAGCCTGTTTTGTGTCTCTGCCCTTCCTCCCAGTCTCCCCTGGCTTCTTCTGTGGGTCTTTGGTTATATGACTTCTGTTCAGCGAGGCTTCAGTTGGTTATCCAGGTTCATTATTCTATGACTGAGTTGTAATTTTGATGTGATCATGGGAGGAGGTGAATGCAGCTCCCACCTACTTGGCTCTTAGACCTTTTGGTAATAAACATTTTTTTTTAAGTGGCATTAATTTTTCGCTGGAACCTTCAAAAATATCCCTTGTGATTTAGATTTTACTTTTGCTTTTTATTATTTTACTTTCTTAGTATTTGATAATAACAGTAATAATATTTCAGTAACTCCAGATTTATCTAGTGCTCAAAAGCAGGCTGTAAAATTTGCCAAAGATGCAGATGAATCTGTTAGAGGAGAGTCTGGGGATGAGGTTGGTAAGCCTGCCCTGACATTTCTTAAGAGCTCCTCAAGAGTTCTGTGCTGTCGATGTACAGACTATCACTTTTATCTAAAAGAGAGAATCGATTTAACTCCTACATTTACATTTTTACCATTGTGTCTTCTTTAAAAAAATGTTTTTATTGGTTTTAGAGAGAGACAGAGGGAGAGAGGAACATCTATGGGAGAGAGAAACATGGATTGGTTGCCTCCTGCATGTCCCCTTACTGGGGACCAAGCTCACAACCTGGGCATGCGCCCTAACTGGGAATAGAACGGATGACCTCTCGGTGCTTGGGACGTTGCTCAACCAACTGGGCCAGGGCAGGACTGTGTATTATCTTAACAATACCTTACATATACCCACTATTTTTCAAAGCCAGCACTCCATGCTTATATTTTGTAATCCAATTTGCTTTTAGATGCCTATCCTTTTTCATGGACTTCTGAAGCTTTCTACATTAAGGAAAGATTATGCATGGAAAGAGCTGAGTACAGAGTCAGGCACCTTATAAGTGCTCAATACATGGTAGTTGTTGTAAGAATTTGATTTTATTTGGCTTAAAATTCCTATGCATTTCCACAAAAATTCATTCAGATTATTTTTATATTGAAATTTAAAAGTCTTGTTATAAAACTGAAGAGCTATTTCTCAGGACACCTAACTGGGGAATGAACTAATATCACTCTAAATATTTGAGAGACTTGTTGTAATCAATGCTTTATACATTCTTTGTAGAGATATTCTTGCCTGGATCTGTTCTATAATAAAAAAGGGTTCTTTTCAAAAAGCTACTTGCTTAGAGTACCTATTTCTTGGTCCCAGCAGGTAGCTGAAGTATTTCTGTGTATTTATACTGTTTGGATAAGTATTAATTTTAGAACATCTCTGTGGTGTTCCTGAAGCTACATAGAAAGTTCTAGAAGGAGGCTCAGGTTTTTTTCTGCACTAGAGAAACTATTCCCTAATATTTGCCTATTATTGTGAAATGAGCACTGGAATCCCAGGAACCCTGCATCTCAGTTTACTGCTGTAATCATAAGTTCAAATGACCTTTCATCAATGCCCTAGACTGTAATTACAATTAAAAAAAACACAATTAAAGATGTATCCTAATTAATAAAACGGTAGTAGGCAGTTAGATGGACATGAGCAGAGCAAGGATAATGGGCCAGCTACAGATAGTCACCAGAGTGGAAGGCCCCAGGTGCCTAGCAACACACAATCCCCAGGGTGACATTTCTTCCCCTAGCATGTTGCTGGTCATATGGTTTGGACCCCCTGACCTTTCCTTCCTAGAGATACCATCTAGGCCTCAGTTGTATTTCAGCTCCATGCCCAGACAAGCAGCAAAACTGAACAAATGATGCTATGGCTGACCACAGGACCAGCTGCATTGGATAATGACCCCCTGCCCTGGTGCCGGCCAATCAATCAGTGGAGACCTAGACCCTGAAAGGACACACCTGGAAAATTGCTGAATATTCTATTAAGATCTTCCCCTGGGACCTCCCCTAAAATCTCCACCCTTAAAACCCTTAGAGTGGAGGACCCAGAGCCCTCTCCTTCCTGGGAGCACACTGAGGCCTTTCTCCTCCCCTTCTCCTTCTCCCTGCTGTCTCACATTTACTTTCCTCACTTCTAAGCTTCAAGGGCCCTTTCTTTGCCTCTATAATCTGTTTCCTTCTTCTGTGAATTACTTCTTCTATCTCTGTGATCTTTCTAAATAAATGTTTTCATAGTTTGAGTCTTGCCTCTGAATTCTTTCCTAGCCAGAACACAAGTACCAAAGTTGCTGAACCCAGGTCCAGTCTGACCCCACCGGTCTAACACCCGGTGCCATTCCTACCATCGCCAACAAAATGATTTCACTAATTAAGTTACAAGGTCAAATTAATTAGTTTCAAGGAGTATAAAGAATTTGTGACCTCATGATTATTATCTATCTTTTTCTTCTTTGTGGTATCAAAACAAATCAGCAGATCAAACTCAAACAATACTTGCTAAATTCATTTATTGTGGTAAATAGTTGACTTTTCTTCATACCTTACAGGTGAGGTGTAGTTGAGTTTGAGTCTAGGGCAGGGGTGGGCAAACTTTTTGACTCGAGGGCCACAATGGGTTCTTAAACTGGACTGGAGGGCCAGAACAAAAGCATGGATGGAGTGTTTGTGTGAACTAATATAAATTCAAAGTAAAGGAGTGGAGGGGAGAGCAAGAGAACCGGATAGAACAGCCAGATCCGGCCCACGGGCCGTAGTTTGCCCAAGGCTGGTCTAGGGGATACCTAGTATGCAGCCAGGGTAGTCTTCAGCAAGACAATATCTAACAGGATCAGTTTTGTCATAGTCTATAAGAAAGTGATTTCTTTACCAATCCGAACAGTTTACATGAAGATTAAAAAAAATGGCCATAAACACTATCCGGAAAGTGTTATTGGAAACCCCCTTTGAGATAAAATTCTCATTACCCTAGCTGACTTGACACCCACTTTGCCACATTACTGAATGCAAATTACCTTAATTCCCATGGATTTTATGAATTTCTCAACTTCTGTTGCCTCTGGGAAGCCAACTTGCCCATTGAGGCAAGTATAGGCTTATTCATTTAACAACTACTTATTTGCAATTTATTCTGTGTCATGCACTGTGTTAGGGGTTAGGGATACAGCTGTAAATAAGTCAGACAAAAATCCCTGCCTTCAGGAAACTTATAGTCTAAGTGCTATGATTGGGGAGGTGCAAGTTAGCATGCCACCACATTTGTAATTTAAAAAATGGATCCCCTGTGGCTGATGACCAGATTCATGTGTTGGTTGGCTAGCTCTTATGGCCATTAATTTTTCTCAGAATTATGATTCTGAGTGTGGATGGATATAGGATGCCAAAGACTTTGATGAAAAGGGGGAAGTGACTGGAGGTTAGTAGATGATAGCAGCCAGGAGAAGTACCAAAATGCCAAGAACCTCAAAGGAGCAGGAAGATTTCCAAGGACCCTACCTTCCAACTCTGCTTGAGAGGATATAGAAAAGTGCCGTTCTCTCTGGCAGACTGGGAGGTGGGAGCAATGTTTAGTGAGACTGGTGAATTTTATTAACTGGTGAAAGGAGTTCCAGGGGTGCCTATAGAAGGCATGGGAGGAAGAAGAGCAGTGGAAAGTTGAGTCAGTGGAGAGAAAATGATGAGTATTTGGGGGATAAATTTCCCGAGGCAGACAAATTGATGCCACTGTAATTAACTAGTTATTAATAATAGGAAAGGGACAAAGGGGAGACCGGACCTAGGCATGTCATTTGTGCAGCTTCACCAGGAAGCTACAACTTTGCACTCCCCAGGTAATTACCAGGGGAAATGCCTATCCCTGCAAAAGAAACCATCAACAAAATGAAAAGGGAGCCCACTGTATGGGAGAACATATTTGGCAATGATACATGTGATAAAAGGATTAATTTCCAAAATATATAAGGAACTCATACAACTTAACAAAAGGAAGACAAACAATTCAATTAAAAAATGGGCAAAGGACCTAAATAGACACTTCTCCAAGGTGGACATACAGAAGGCCAAGAGACATATGAAAAAGTGCTCAAAGTCACTGATTATCAGAGAGATGCAAATTAAAACAACAATGAGGTATTATCTCACCCCTGTCAGAATGGCTATCATCAACAAATCAACAAATGACAAGTGCTAGGGAGGATGTGGAGAAAAGGGAATCCTAGTACACTACAGGTGGGAATGCAGACTGGTGCAGCCATTATGGAAAACAGTATGACATTTCCTCAAAAAATTAAATATGGACCTGACATCTGACCCAGTGATCCCACTTCTAGGAACATATCTTAAAAAATCTAAAACACCAATCAGAAAGAATGTATGCATCCCTATGTTCATTGCAGCACAATTTACAAAAGCCAAGATCTGGAGACAGCCCAAGTGCCCATCAGTAGATGAGTGGATAAAAAAGCTGGATACATTCATACCATGGAATACGATGCAGCAATAAAAAAGAAGAATCCCTTACCCTTTAAAACAGCATGGAAGGACCTGGAGAGTATTATGCTAAATGAAATAAGCCAGTCAGAGAAAGACAAGTATCACATGATCTCACTCATATGTGGAATCTAATGAACAAAATAAACTAATGAACAAAATAGATCCAAAGACATAGATGCATGGAATAGACTGCAGAATCTCAGAGGGAAGGTGGGGGAGGGTGGGTGGGTGGGAAGAGATCAAGCAAAGAACTTGTATGCATATATGCATAGCCTAAGGACACAGACAACAGAGTGGTGAAGGCCTGGGAGGGGGGCAGGGGTGCACTAGAAAGGGTCAATGCGGGGGGAAAGGGGACAAATGTAATATTTTCAACAATAAATATTTAAGACAAAACAAACAAAAAAGAAAATTGTTTCTAAACTAAAAAGATTTTGACCCTGTGTGAGACACTAATTTCTGTTTTGTTCTTCATATATTTCTCTCTCCTTTTCTTTTTCTAGAAGGTAGTTGGAATTTTGTGTTTCTTGACCTCAGGGAGTTTTGGGTCTTAGTGTCTAAAACAGAGTTGTCAGAAGAAATCAATCTTACTGGGAGGAAACCTCACCTTTTTAAGGGAGGAGGAGGAGAGAAGCAAGAGCTCCTCTAACATGGAAAAGGGGGAGGTCCTCAGGGGCCTTGTAGACCTGTGCTCCATTTCCTTATAGTGTCCCAGGAGGTTGGCACAGTTTAGAAGGAGAATGAGGTGGGGTGGTCTTAGAAGGCTGAACTCATGGTAATAGATCTACCAGCTTCAGTAAAGATTCCTGTGCCCAGGAGAACTAGCTTTGCCACCTGCTCTCAGGGGAATCACATTTTAATCTACATAAGATTCTTAGGATCCTCACACAATCCTGGAGGGGAAGAGTTGGGAAGATTAGGATAAACTGGATAAGATAAAATTTTATGCTCAGAGTTACATTTAATTAGGTTTTAGGAAAAATAACTTGACATTTCATCCACACTTGAGTTGGTGGATCGAAGAAGGCAATTGCTTAGGAGGCTAATATTAAAGCCAAACTGAGAATGACAGGGTTTAAACTCAGGGAGGGACTCTGGAACTGGAGAGAAACAGATAGATCTGAGAGATGCTCAGGGGATAAAAGTGAGATGGGGAAGGGTATTGATCGGGCTTCCCTCAGGAGATAGAAACCAGACAATGATTTAAACAGGCAAAGTTTAATATAAATAATTATTAACTAGTAACAAAAAATTAACCAGTAAGAGATAGAGGGAACTGCAAAAAATACAGGAATAGCAGTTATAAGGAGTAGCCACTGCCCCTGGGGACAAGGCAGAGCAGCCAAGAGAGAAGCCAATGTGGAGAAACTCTCACCTCCTGCTGAGAGTCAAGTTTTTGTGGCAAAGGCATCTCTGAAGCCCACTGGATGGTGAAGAAGTCTGCTGAGGTGCTGCATCCTGAGGCTAGCAAGCACAAAACCTTCTGCTAGGGTACTGATAAAACGTGCCATAATACTGGCCTCTGGGTGCTGGTGACATTTTGGGGGACTCTGGAGGGGTGTTGTTAAATTTCTGGGGGCCACTTCACAGCTGTTTGCTGGGAAGCGGGTTGTGGAACCAGTGGAACTCGTTGGGAAGCTGTCCACTGGAGGCTGCTGAGACCGCCTGGGATTGAGCCCCACTGCATGTCCTTGACGCTGGATACGCGGCATGGCACAGGAGGGAGAGGAGAGAAAAGACCAGAGCCAGGAAGAGAAGCCCCTTTCTTCTGCGATGGCCTCCAGTTCCCTCCACCAGCAAATCTTACCTTTGGGCCAGCTGGCAAGGGACACATGTTCACAGAGCCCAGCTTCAGTATCTCAAGCAAGACCACGGAGGGTGGATTTGGAGCTCAGGCAAGAAATTGGTAGCTGGCATGAAGATTTACAGGTTTTGGGCTTGAGTGATTGATTTTGTGTTGATGCTTTTTAATAAGGAAGGAGGTTGAGGTGGGGGAGGGGAACCTCAGACCAAATTTTGTGCATCAGTAAGAGTTCATGTAAACTGAAAAGGGGTCATAACTGATAAATGAAACACAAGAATTTTAGCAATAGGTGAGGGAGAGATCCCTATGAAGGAAACCGAGAAGAAGATAGGTTATATTAGGAAGGAGGTAAAATTAGGAGGGAGTAGTATTATGGAAGTCAACAGGAGAGAGACTTAAAGAAAGAAAGGAATGGTGAGTACTAGTGCTAAATGCTGCAGAGAGGCCAAGAGAAATAAAAACTGAAATGTGTCACTAGGACTTAGTAGCTAGGAAATCCTGTGTAGAAGCTTATCAGATACAGTGGAAGAGCATCATAAAAGGCTTGATTTGAAGGAGGATGCATTTAAGTTGGTGTTTGCAGATCAAGTAGAGTTTCAGGAGGTAGAAAATGGAACAAGAGAAGACATCGAGGCACAGGAAAGGTACAGGACAGGCAGGAAAATTATGAAGTTTGATCTCTGTGTGATATGTCTAATGGCAAATATTAAGGGTTCTACCGGAAATGGAGGCACAAAGAGAGGAATTTTGATATGGCTGCTGACCATTTAATGAGTACTCTGCAGGCAATGGAGAGCCAATGAAAGTAAAGTCAGGACTTGACCAGTGCTATGCTTAGTAACATTGGTGGGAGAAGGTGCATGGATCTATTGTATAAATGATACACTGTAAAGAAATATAACAAAGCTGGGGACTACTGAGATAGGCAGGGGATTAGGCCAGCTCAGGAAGCAAGACCTTTACCTGGGGAGTAGCTGAGGAGATGGCTCAGAGGGCAACAAAAGGGATTCTGCAAAAGAAGTGACAAGAAGTAGTGTTGAAGTGTTGGAATCTAATAGTGGAAGAAGTAAAAAAAGATGCTAGAGTTTACAGAGATAGCTCGATGAGTGTTTACACCATTAGTAGAAATGGAGAATAAAAATATGTGTAGCTTGAATTGGGAGGGACTTGAACTGGAAAAGTGAGCAATCTGAGAAAATTACCAATTTACATTCCAACCTTCCAGTCTCAACTTAGTAGCTACAACCTACTGTGAACTCAGTGTATACTATGAACCATGCTGAAGGTTTTAAAGATGGCTCTCACCTAGTTTTCAGGACTCCCTGTCATAGTATTCTTTCTGTTTTACATGTAGGGAAGCTAAGACTTAGAGAACCTGTTATGTAGTAGATGTCCTATGGCAGGGGTGGGCAAACTTTTTGACTCGAAGGCCACAATGGGTTCTTAAACTGGACCGGAGGGCCGGAACAAAAGCATGGATGGAGTGTTTGTGTGAACTAATATAAATTCAAAGTAAAGGAGCGGAGGGACGAGCAAGAGAACCCTCTGCTCTTTCGGCTCCGCGGGCCGGATAGAACAGCCGAACTGGCCGGATCCCGCCCGCGGGCCGTAGTTTGCCCACGGCTGTCCTATGGCCTGTTAGTGGCAAAGCCAAATTTTAAGGTCAAGTTTCTCTGTCTCCAGTACCAGTCTCTTAACTGTTACATAAGACTCTACTTGTATGTGTCTTCTTCCCTCAATCTGTGATTCCTGGCAACCAGGAGCCACATCTTGCACTTCTTGATAGCTCTCAAATTGCAAAGGATAAGACTTGCTCAATTTAAGTATTCAATTAGTATTTGTTGAATGAAAGAATGCTAAAGTCTACTTAATGGTCCTCAAAGGATTTTTAAGAATTTAAAACTCCCATATTTACCAAATAAATATGTGCTTGGACTTAAGAAAATACAGCTGGTTAACTCAGTTGATTTGACCATGATACTAATGAGGCCAAGGTCATAGGTTTCATTCCCTTGTGGGCCAGTTCTCTTTGCACTATGTTTGAGCTCTCAATCTTAAACAGACTTTCTACCAAATGCAATGCGTACACATGGTCCCAAGGGAACCAGCAACAGAAAGGAGAAAGAATGATTCAATGCAATTCCATCACCACTGTTGAATAATCAAACCTACTTATGGCTGGTCACTGGTGTCATTTATATTTATGTGCCCTGAAGAATTTGTTACACTGAAGTCCAAATTAGGGAAGATCCGAACCAAGATGGCGGCATAGGTAAACACCTAAACTGCTGCCTTGCACAACAATTTCAAAACTACAACTAAAAGACAAAATGTCTATCACCCAGAACCACGGGAAAGCTGGCTGAGTGGAAGTTCTACAACTAGAAGGAAAGAGAAAAGAGCATTGAGAAGTGCACAAGCGCTGAAAAGCTGAGGTACGGAGGTGTGCGAATCAGGCTGGCAGTGGGCGACTGGGTGTGCTGCTTTTCAACCCAAAGGGAGACAAGCTCCCGATTACTCTGAACTCCAGTTTCTGGGGAGACGCTGGGTACCCAAACCCTTACAGGGAGAAGCTGGACTGTCTGCCATCGGGTCGGAAAGTGAGGGTGGCTTTCTTACAGAGGTGCACGCAGCAATCATTGATTACTGCATGGGACGCGGGGACTTGGAAACGTGGAGATGCAGAGATGGCTAACTGGCAGCCATTGCTGTTTGCCACACCCTAGCCTAGTGACTCCCTGAGGCCCCACCCCGCACAATCTACAAACCCACCCAAGCTCCACGCAGTGGCTTTTGCATATAAATGGTCTGCCCTATCACAGCTTAACCTAACAAACTTCAGCTCTGGTCAGACAGCTCCAAAACCTCCAAACCCCAAGCAAAGAGGAGAAAACTGTAGTTCTTGCCATAGCTCCTGCTGGGTGGCCTCAGACAGTAGCTGACCTGCACCCCATTGGAGATCCAGAAGCCAGTGTACCTAGTGGTCAGTGTGAGACGACACCAGATTTCAACTACTCACATCCATAAGTGACACATTCAAGAGGCAGACCCAGTGAGCACCAAAGCCCCACT
>NC_137775.1:115701497-115703997 GCF_963455305.1 Plecotus auritus | reverse complement strand
ACATACTAATTTGTAAGAGGGAATGTTGCATTCTGTTCTTAAATCTAGTTTACTAAAAGTATTTTCATTGTGTGGACTAATTGCAGCTCGTCAAGGATGAACAAGCACATGGGTGAATTAATACCAAACATTGTTTTGACTGTTGACAAGGAAGGTGTTCCTGCCCTCATTCCCACCAGGGAAAAGGTTAAACTTACAAAGCAAAGTCACCAAAAGTACTTGGTTTTATTATGCTGTGCGGTATTCATCACCTAGACAACCAGCTCCTTGGGAAGGCTGTGCCAATAAAAGAAAATCAAGATAAATCTCAGAATCAATATTGAGAGTACAGCATTCAAATAAAATCAAAGAGCGCTACTGAGGTTGCCAACCATTTGACCTGTCTATTGTGTAGGTAGGTCTCAGACACCAGGGAACATGATATCATAGATATACACATGCATTCCCCTTAAATGAATTTTTTTTGTGTACTAGTATGTATTGGGTCCAGAATTGAGTTCTCCATGATTGTTAAATAAGCTTAAATTTTTGGCACTACCTTTATCATTTAAATGTGTTTAAAAATTCTAATCTGAGGATATGTTTGTTGATTTTTATAGCAAGAAGGAGAGGGAGAGAGAGGGGGAGAGAGAGAGAGAGAGAGAGAGAGAGAGAGAGAGAGAGAGAGAGAGAGAGACATCGATTGGTTGCCTCTCATACATGCCCTGACTGGGGATTGAACCGAAACCTAAGTATCTGTCCTGACTGGGAATCAAACCCGAAACCTTTTGGAATATGGGAGGATGTTCCAACCAACTTAGGGCCAGTGCACTTAAATATACATTTTTTCTGTAGTCTACCCTGGGGTCATAAAGGAGACTCCTAAAAACAATTCTGTGTGGGTGCAAAGGAAACAATGGGCGCAAAGGACTTGCTTTCTACTCCTGGTCGCCATTAGTGAGCAGCCTGTGCACCTGCAGCCTCAGCTGGGGCAAGGAGCATAGCCCTTTCTGGTTTATTTGTTCCTAATTGGCAGCAAAGGATTCACCTGGGCAATCTGATGGTCTGATGAAATATGGCCTTCTACAATGTTCTTATTTAATTGGCACTGTTAGGGAATCCTCTTTCATATTCCTGTCTCTACTCTAAGGATTATCTGGGAGAATCACAAGCACAAGGGGAAGAAGACCAGGGCTGAACATTTCACTCTCCCATCTGCATTTTACATATAATTTAAACATGAACTCGGGCACTGAAAATGGAAGGTTTAGATGACATCTGTCCCATCAGACACATCATCATTTATCAAGGGTCTTCTTGCTTATGTTTTCATTTGCATCTGAGATGCTATTACTATGAAAAATTGGAAACTGCAAAGGAGAAGGGCAGGATTTTTTTAAAAGACAGTTATTTAGGGGAAAGCTGTGTTTTGTGACTCTAAAGCCAGTTATTAGGAAATAAAAAGTACTTTCTCCTTAGTCATTTACATTTGTGATCAATGTGTGCAGTTTTATCAGGAAAATCCTCTCTTAACGTGAAGTGTCTCTACACAGGCACACATTCAGGGGAGCATCTCAGTTTCTCTTCATTTTGTAGAGCTGGTTTGACACTGATGTTTTTAAATGTGCAAGCCCAGACAGTGTATAATTGAATGGATTAATAACCTATACTTATAAAAACATAAAGCCCTTAATTTTTTACTCTTTCTTTCAAAGGTTATAAATAATATTTTTCAAAAATATCTACTATATTTAAACAATCCACATTTAATATCCTCATTCAGAAGCAGTTCATCCATTGCTATTCATTGGCTTATTTATTTATTTATTTATTAGAAGCCTGATGCACGAAATTCGTGCAACAGTAGGCCTTTCTTCCCTCAGCTGCTGGCACTGGCTTCCCTCTGGCACCCGGAACCCGGGCTTCCCTTGCAGCCCCAGCTTCCTCAGGAAGGTTGTCTGGAAGGACGTCTGGTCTAATTAGCATATTACACGTTTATTATTATAGATTTATTTGAGAGAGAGAAACTTTAATTTACTCCACCTATTTATGCATTCATTGAATTGGTTGCTTCTTGTAAATCTGCTGACTGGACATGGAACCTGCAGCCTTGGCGTATAGGGATAATATACTAACTGAGTTACCTGGCCAGGGCTATCCATTAGCTTTTTATGTGTAGTATATCTTTTAGTCATCACAATACAACATATAGAAAATAGTTCAAACCTCTTCTCTTTGCCCAGGTCCTACTGCCTCGGTAGTATTTGACGCAGTGGACACACACCCGCTGCTCATTTAACCCTACATTCTTCATCCTGTGGCTATGACACTCTTGGCTCTTTCCTGATTCTTCCTCTGTAAGCTCATTTTGGGCATCTGCAATGCTTCCTTGCTTGGCCCAGAAGACCAGAGTGAAGGTGGGCAGTGGAATGGAAGGCACTGGCTTGCCACAGAGCCTCACCGAATCCTTACTGTGGTTGAGTGACCATTGCTCAGAGGCCTGTGGGAGTAGAAATCTGAT